>NC_134880.1:840654-863154 GCF_041734735.1 Babylonia areolata | reverse complement strand
CGGCGGCTGAACCGTGATTCGAACCAGCGCACTCAGATTCTCTCGCTTCCAAGGCGAACGCGTTACCTGTAGGCCATCACTCCTCGTATGTGTGTGTGTGTGTGTGTGTGTGTGTGTGTGTGTGTGTGTGTGTGTGTGTGTGTGTGTGTGTGTGTGAAGAACACAGACAGACAGGCAGAAAGACATTCAGCAGGCAGAAAGACAGACAGAGACAAGCAAGACAAACAAAAAGAGAGAAACTTAGGAAAAGAGTAAAACTTGCTGACGTTCACCTCTAACCTGCTTTTTCGTGTGAGAAGCGAAAAAAAAAAAAAAAGAACAGACCCACTTGTCAACTTTTGGCAGACAGATTTCGCCATAACGTTAAGAACCGCACAGTGAAGCATGGAACATTGACTGGCTCTTGCAGGCCAGGGATTTACACGGATGAGGAAAGATTGGCGGAGCGATCAGTGACTGAGCATTCTCATGACGACGTCGCTTTGTTCGGGACAGGAAGGGTGGCAATGTATCACACAGACGCATACGTGCGCGCGCGCACACGCACGCACTCACTCTCTCATACACATACATACACGTTAATATTCACACACACACACACACACGCGCGCGCGCGCGCGCGCGCACAGAAAGAGAGAGAGAGAGAGAATAAATGAATGAATGAATCCATATTTTCCAGCTGTGGAGATATTAGCACACTGGCCGACTTACATACCTGTCGTTGTAAGAGAGAGAGAGAGAGAGAGAGAGAGAGAGAGAGAGAGAGAGAGAGAGAGAGAGAGAGAGAGAGAGAGAGAGAGAGAGAATGAGAGACAGAGACTGAGAGACAGAGACAGATAGGGGGCGTAGGGGGGCACTGTAGTGAAACCATCACTCTGTATGTCAGTATGTCAGAGAGAGAGAGACAGAGAGAGAGACGGTGTGTGTGTGGGGGGGGGGGGGAGCATTGCAGTGAAAACTATCACTCTGAATGTCCGACAGATAGATAGATAAACAGATAGATAGACAAACAGACAGACAGAGACAGACAGACAGACAGACAGACAGAGAGACAAACAGACAGACAGACAGACAGAGAGAGAGAGAGAGAGAGAGAGAGAGAGAGAGAGAGAGAGAGATAACCATAACCGTTAATCGCTCTAAAAACACAAAAGCAGAAATCACACAATAAAAACGAGGCTGGAAAAAAACTTTGAGCCACATTGAAATGAAAATGACTAGAGCGTCATTTCCTGAGGACAGGAATTCCACGTGATAACTGTTAACACAACCTCGTCATCCTGACATCACCAAATCATACTCGCAACGACCGCGCAGAAAGACTTTTACTTCACCACACCACAGCAGACACATTAGCTGGAAGTTGGATGCTGACAAGAAGAATGATGTGAGAGTCTGCAAAAGTTTGGTTTGAAATGTCTCCTTTCCAAAGTAAACGCTGTTCATGACAGGGAAGGAGTGAGACAGAGCGAGCGATATACACCGTCAATTACACACACTGTCACAGGCACACACAGTGATACAGACAGAGACAAAAACAGATGCGAATAAAAAGATGCTTGCAGAATGCGCTTTCACCACTAACTTGATTTCCATGAGGCAGCAGAACATGCAGATGCATTTCTCTTCTCCTTATGAGGCGGACATGCAAGTCAGCACGAAGCCCTTGACCAGTGAGGAGGAAGGAGTGTGGTGAAGTCTCTCCCTTCCTCCAGTCCGCACGCCAGTCACGCGCGTAGAAAATGTTGCTGTCTGTGCCTTTCTGTCACGTAATGCTTTCACTTAAAATGTTGCGTGCCAGCTCATGGAAAGAATTGGGAAAGAAAATGGTAGACATCGGGTTGTTTGAAAACTCCCCCTCTCTCTCTCTCTCATTCACACACACACACACACACACACACACACACACGCACAGTGACTTTCCCACACGGGTAAGTGCGTGCGCGCGCGCACACACACACACACACACACACACACACAGCATTAATTTGTCCTTGCTTCATGAAAATGCCAGACAACACTAACAATGGCTCGTCAACTTACAGAGCCCATGAACCAAAGTGTACAAGTGTCTGTCTCTGTCTCCCCCTCCTCCTGTCCCAGTGACTCTCTCTGTGTCACTCTCCGCCTCGCCCTTACCACGTTTTGACCAGTTTCCACATTTCTATCCAACTCACCATTTCATCACCAGTGTATCGGGGATGTAACAACTCCTCTCTCTCTCTCTCTGTCTCTGTCTCTCTCTTTCTCTCTGTCTGTGTGTGTGTGTGTGATCTGACTGCAACTAAGACTACACCCCGAGGGCAACCCATCTCCACCAAAGCAAATAAAATAAGCCACCTCACCGTCCTGGCTTTCTCAGAGCCGAGGGATCGAGTCTGAACAAACGTGCACAAGTTCCTTCTTCGGTCATACTCCTGAAGGCATATATATATATATATATACACGTCCACCGCGAAGCAACGTACACAAACTAAATCCTCGTTAATGACAACGCAAATCTCGACTCGCTCTGGAACGAACAGACAGGCTTTGGTTGGTTGTGATGTGCCTGTTCTATTTTTAGCTATGATAAAAGTCCAGTTACTATGGTGACATTTGGTGGCGGAGGTCCCTGGTACATGGTGACAGACTGGTTGTATGTGGGCACAGTTATTGATGAACAGACTGTATGACAGCTGAGACTTTCCAGTGAGTTTCAGTTTCAAGGATCTGTCAGAGCGTGCGGACTGATCCATAAAGGCTACACGCTACACCAAATCTGCCAAACAAAAAAGGAAAAAAAAGAGCAGATGCCTTTTTTTCATAACCCCCAACTCGCTGATCAATAATTTGGAATAAGAGAGTTTTAAAGCTATTGTTGAAAGAAAGAACTGAAGAAGAGAGTTTTAAAGCTATTGTTGAAAGAAAGAACTGAAGAAGAGAGTTTTAAAGCTATTGTTGAAAGAAAGAACTGAAGAAGAGAGTTTTAAAGCTATTGTTGAAAGAAAGAACTGAAGAAGAGAGTTTTAAAGTTATTGTTGAAAGAAAGAACTGAAGAAGTGAGGACGGGTGAAATGATCCTTCCCTGCCCGCTACAAGGGCTGGAGGGAAACATGGACAGGAAACATGGAGGGAAACATGGACAGGAAACATGGAGGGAAACATGGACAGGAAACATGGAAAGGAAACATGGACAGGAAACATGGAGGGAAACATGGACAGGAAACATGGACAGGAAACATGGAGGGAAACATGGAAAAGAAACATGGAGGGAAACATGGAAAGGAAACATGGAGGGAAAGAGGGAAACATGGACAGGAAACATGGACAGGAAACATGGAAAGGATACATTGACAGGATACATTGACAGGAAACATGGAGGGAAACAGGGAAAGGAAAACACTGACAGAAACATGATGAAACGATGGAAGGGAAACATGGAAGGGAAATCACTGGACAGGAAACATGGATAGGGAAATATTGACAGGAAACTATTGAAAGGACTACAAGGAAAAGGAAACATGGAAAGGGAAACAGTAGAGGGAATACATTGACAGAACATGAAGGAAACATGGAAAGGAAAGCATGGACGAGGAAACATGAGGACAGGGAAATTACCAGGAAACTGACAAAACATGGAAGGGAAACATGGGACAGGAAACATGGACAGGAAACAGTGGAAGGGAAACATGGACAGGAAACATGGAAAGGACATGGAAAAGGGAAACATGGTAAAGAAACATGGAGGAAACATGGAAAAGGAAACATGGACAGGAAACATAGACAGGAAACATGGAAAGGAAACATGGAGGGAAACATGGACAGGATACAGGACGGAATTCAGGGAAACTACGGAAGAACAGAGAATGACTTTCTGCATCAGCAAATTTCGCCGGTGGGTGACGTGTGCTTGCATATGAGGGCGATGATTGTGGAGGAAAAGACAATGGTTAGCAAGACGCTTACGCAGCCGTTTGAGGGAGAGAGAAAGGCCGAGAGAGAGAGAGAGAGAGAGAGAGAGAGAGATTTGATCTAAACAAACACATTTGACATTACAAGGTACTGAGAAGGACATGTCAAGGAGCTGGTGACAAATGAATGCGTGTGGTGCAATACTTCATGACATAAATCTCGCTGGATGACACAGCAGCACCTGCAGAAGAATATACCAGGACTGTGGAGAGTAAAGTTTCCTGTGAAACTTTGGAGTTTTTCACACACACACACACACACACACACACACACACACACACACACACACACACACACACACACAGAGTGGGGGAGGGGGTTCAGGTGGAGACCAACAACCCATTATAGCAAAGGAAAGTCTAAATTACAAACCCTTTCTACTTCCCCTAATGATTCGCTTGAGACCTGACAACGGGCATCCTTGATGCCAGCTGAAAACAACAGCAGATGGAAACAAAACCGAGCATCGTCTCCTGGCTTCCCAATGGGAGGGCAAACTGAGTGCGGTTTTTGTTGTTTAACGTGTACAAAGTGTAGAAGAGAAAGGGAAGAACTTCGACAAAATGAAAGACAGACAAGTTTGAGGGGGGAGGGGGGGGGGGCGATGGGAGTGGACAGATGATAGAAAGCCAATGCTGGGGAGACAGAGAAAATAGAAGAACACGAACAGGAAAAAGAAAACCCAGAAAATAAAGATAAGAAAAACAAGTAAAAGAAGCAGAAGCATAAACAACGGCAGCAACGGAAAGAGAAGAAGAAGATAAGATAAGAATAACTTTATTATCTCGAACTGGAGAAATTTGGTCAGGTGCATTATCACAACATAAACAAGTAAACAACATGGGGACCATAACTGTAAAAGCCAACAACAGCCCCTACAAATATTACGAAGATACAAATGTAAAAAATATCACATACATCGTTTCATACATACATCCACACACTGCAGGTAATAACTAGTATTCTTAATGTAAAAACAGAAAGAAAAAACATTATTTGAATATAATTATAAACATAGCCTACTATACTGCACATTGATTATAAAAAGACAGATAAGATAAGAATAAAGATGAATTGCGGAAAACCACAACCAGATAATCAGCACACACCCGCACTGCACCCCCCCTCCCCCCACCCCACACGCGCGGATAACTTGATTAAACAAGAGTAATAAACATATGTTCTCAAATAAAAGCATTTCACATATTCGCTTTTAAAAACATTGCAATTAATTATTACATCGTAATAAGGACAGTGACAAACACAAATAGAACAGGACGGTGGAGGAGGAGGAAGGAGAAGAAGAAGAAGAGAAAGAGGAGGAGGAGGAAGAGAAGAAGAAGCAGAGGAGGGGGAGGAGGAGGAGGAAGAGAAGAAGAAGAAGAGGAGGAGGGGGAGGAGGAGGAGGAAGAAGAGAAGAAGCAGAGGAGGGGGAGGAGGAGGAGGAAGAGAAGAAGAAGAAGAGGAGGAGGGGGAGGAGGAGGAGGAAGAAGAGAAGAAGCAGAGGAGGGGGAGGAGGAGGAGGAAGAGAAGAAGAAGAAGAAGAGGAGGGGGAGGAGGAGGAGGAAGAAGAGAAGAAGAAGAGGAGGGGGAGGAGGAGGAGGAAGAGAAGAAGAAGAAGAAGAGGAGGGGGAGGAGGAGGAGGAAGAGAAGAAGAAGAAGAAGCAGACAGTCCATGTAGAGGACTGTTTAAATGGGCAGAGAGACAATGGTGACAGGTGAAGGATGATGGTACTGTGCCGTTACTTCCCCAGGGAACCCGCTCCTCAGGGTTTACCAGACCCTGTTTCTTATTTCAAAAGGCTTTACATACACACTGTCCATACAAAAGTAGCTAAGGAGGGCATAAAACGTCCGACATATTTCGTTCTTCCTGTTTCCCTTTCTTTGCGAAGGAGAGCCCTACCGAGAGGGACAGATGGATAGACAGTCTGCTACAGACTGACAGATGGGACATGGAAAGCGAGAGAGAGAGAGAGGGGGGAAGTGTGTGAGAGAGAGAGAGAGAGTGAGAGAGAGAGGGGCGGGAGATACACATGGAAGCACACACACACACACACACACACACACACACACACACACACACACACACACACACACACTATATATATATATATATATATATATATATATATAGAGAGAGAGAGAGAGAGAGAGAGAGAGAGAGAGAGAGAGAGAGAGAGAGAGAGAGAGAGCAGAACCAGAGGAGTCCAGGCTGTTTAAAAGCATCAGCAGCAACACCAGTATTATCAACAATACATTTAACAACTGAATCTGAACAATACTGTCCAACTTTTTGTAAAGCAATCTTGATGGTAGAGGAAAACAGGGAGAGAGGGAAGAGAAAGCATTCTTGGAGATGGAGAAAACAGGGAGAGAGGGAAGAGAAAGCATTCTTGGTGGTAGAGGAAAACAGGGAGAGAGGGAAGAGAAAGCATTCTTGGTGGTAGAGGAAAACAGGGAGAGAGGGAAGAGAAAGCATTCTTGGTGATGGAGAAAACAGGGAGAGAGGGAAGAGAAAGCATTCATGGTGATGGAGAAAACAGGGAGAGAGGGAAGAGAAAGCATTCTTGGTGATGGAGAAAACAGGGAGAGAGGGAAGAGAAAGCATTCTTTGTGGTAGAGGAAAACAGGGAGAGAGGGAAGAGAAAGCATTCTTGGTGATGGAGAAAACAGGGAGAGAGGGAAGAGAAAGCATTCTTGGTGATGGAGAAAACAGGGAGAGAGGGAAGAGAAAGCATTCTTGGTGGTGGAGAAAACAGGGAGAGAGGGAAGAGAAAGCATTCTTGGTGGTAGAGGAAAACAGGGAGAGAGGGAAGAGAAAGCATTCTTGGTGATGGAGAAAACAGGGAGAGAGGGAAGAGAAAGCATTCTTGGTGATGGAGAAAACAGGGAGAGAGGGAAGAGAAAGCATTCTTTGTGGTAGAGGAAAACAGGGAGAGAGGGAAGAGAAAGCATTCTTGGTGGTGGAGAAAACAGGGAGAGAAGGAAGAGAAAGCATTCTTTGTGGTAGAGGAAAACAGGGAGAGAGGGAAGAGAAAGATGAGTCGGAGAGAGAGGGGGGAGGGGGAGGGAAGCAGGAAGTGGGGAAACAATTCCCGATGTGTCCCCAGGGGCACATAACGTCCTTTCATTGTTAATGAAATCACGTATTTCCAGATGTCACCTCCTCGTGTTTTTCTCAGAGCGCTGATTTCACGCTGTTTTGTTTTGTTCCTGAATTCAATTTCAGAACTGATTATGAAGCTTCCAACGACCTGCGGGAATCGTTTTGTTGTGGATATTGTTTCACCGTTTCTCTGCATTGTCTGTTTATTTGCTGCGTTCATATGTGGTTGCTGGGCCTAATTTCTTAAGATCCGCACAGAAGGAACGAACGAACGATCGAACGAACGAACATGTTTTAACGAACTTTGGCCACGGACCACAATTCAAAACCAGGGGACTTGGGGTGGGCATGGGAAGAGGTATTCTAATAATCGAATAGCATCACACATTACCATACCGTTCATGGATCTGATATTTTACTTAATTATGTCTGAGTAGATGGTTTCTCCTTTTGATGACATTGGAAAATAAATTCTGATACTTGACAATTTCTCTGCTCACTGTTTCATCGAAGAAGTGTACATGAATGTTTAAACAGTCTTGGATATATATATATATATATATATATATATATATATTTTTTTTTTTTTTTTTTTTTTTTTTTTTTTTTTCCCCGTGAATCAATTTACTCAAAACAAACGAACAACAGATGGCATTCATCTTCACAGAGAGAGAGGTTGAGAGAGAGAGGTTGAGAGAGAGACAGAGAGAGAGAGAGAGAGAGAGAGAGACAGAGAGACAGAGAGAGACAGAGAGAGAGAGAGAGTGCACACGTGAGTACATGTGCTTTCACGTGATGGAGCAATAGTAAGAGGCATTGAAGACGATGGATGATTTCGTTTCCAGCCCGTATATCATCAAACCATGTGTGTTACCACGTATCCTTGAACTCCAACATACCCCCGAAAACGGAGTATGGTTGCCTACATTCCGGGATAAAAACGGTCAAACACGTAAAAGCCCACACGAGTGAACGTGGGAGTTGCAGCCCACGGACGAAGAAGAAGAAGGGGAAGAAGAAGAAGAAGAAGAAGAAGAAGAAGAAGAAGACTATCAGGAAGGCGAAAAATGGTCTTGTGATCTTGCTGATTTTCCCCTTCATGATCCAGACAAGACGAACTCATTTCCGGACCAGCACCCAGCACTGCAGCAAATCGTGCGTGGAACACTAGTGGCGACACGCCCACGGCAGGGAGCTGAAGCGGAGCTCACGAGTGCACACAGCGGAAAAGAGGGTCGATGTTTTCGCACTGGCCATTAACCCTACCTCGAAGAGTTTCCGTTTCATTTTTTCTCCAGTGAAATCAAGATTTGAGTGTGAAACTATTCTACTTTCACGTGTGACTTTTACATCACCTCTTTGATTCGAGTTTGGTACCAAGAACTAAGATGAACGTGGTAGCTACTCTGAGTTGCTGATGCAGACTGTAGAGGATTTTTTCTTCTCTTTTTTCTTTCTTTCTTTCTTTCTTTCTTTCTTTCTTTCTACCATAATATTTCAACCAATGGTCATTCATAAAATTTATTATGGCAGTTAATGGCGTTTGAAACCTGTACTGGATAAATGTCGAAATAACCATTGGATAATTTCTATTGGTAAATACATCTGGGGAAACAAACGTTCGTGCGGCTTTTCCCCTCTGTTCCCCAAACATTTTTGTTGCTTTTTGAAAACTGCTGATGAACTGGTATTACAACACATTCCCATAACACTAAAAATAACACTAAAAGTGCTAATATTGATACTGGTATTCTGGATTCTATTCATATAGTCACACACACACACACACACACACACACACACACACACACACACACACACACACACACACACACACGTCATGATGAAACAGAGCACGGTGTTTATCTACACTTGACAGATAGGCAAATATCGACTCTTTTTTTTCTGAAAGTAATTGTGACTCGCTTATCGCCCCTGGCCAGCAGTCAGGCTTCTTTCTTTGGCTTCCGTTCACTGTGGAACAGAGGTCTGTTGTCTGGAGGGAGCTGTCACGTGAGATGACCTTGCTCCATCCCGGCCCAGTTTACCCTGATTGATTTTTAGCCCCTCTTTCTCCTTGGAGCGCATCGTGTAGAAATGTCCAATGTCTTTGGTACATGGTTTGTGTGGGATAATCAGTTAAAATTAAATATTTAGTTGTTTGGGTTTTTTTTGTTTGTTTGATTGGGTTTTTTTTTCTTTCTTTTCACTGTTTGTTTTTCTTTGCAAGTTAAATTTCACTTGACTGCACTGCAGTTACTTAATGCGTTCATGATGTAATTTTTCTATAGCGACACGTGGGAATTGTGCATAATTTTGTTAATGATGATGTATGAATGAGAGAAATATAACATTCAGCGCAAGGGGGAAAAAGAGCTGACCCTGATCTATTTTAGCTCCTCTTTTTCCATAGAGCGTATTGAAGGTAGGCTCATGAAACTGTGTTTGCCCTGTAGGGTCCTACACCTGGTGTGTGTGTGTGTGTGTGTGTGTGTGTGTGTGTGTGTGTGTGTGTGTGTGTGTGTGTGTGTGTGTGTGTGTGTGTGTGTGTGTGCGTGCGTGCGTGCGTGCGTGCGTGGTTGTGTGTGTGTGTGTGTGTGTGTGTGTGTGTGTGTGTGTGTGTATGTGTGTGTGTGTGTGTGAATTTCTGTAGAAAAATCCACTTCGATAGGAAAACATAAAAAACCTGCAGGACGGAAAAAATACAAGAAAAAAAAAAAGAGTGGCGCACTCGTGCAGCGAAGCGCTCTCCCTGTGGAGAGCAGCCCGGAGTTCACACAGGGAAATCTGTTGTGACAAAAAGAGTAATACAGTACAATGCTAGTGTTAGAAGCGCTCTTAAAACACAAGCCACAATAACGATGATGGTTGAAGATGACTGTAGAGAGATGATGGTTGAAGATGACTATAGAGAGGTGATGGTTGAAGATGACTATAGAGAGGTGATGGTTGAAGATGACTGTATAGAGAGATGATGGTTGAAGATGACTGTAGAGAGAGAGGTGATGGTTGAAGATGACTGTAGAGAGATGATGGTACTGTAGAGAGATGATGGATGAAGATGACTATAGAGAGATGATGGTTGAAGATGACTATAGAGAGGTGATGGTTGAAGATGACTGTAGAGAGGTGATGGTTGAAGATGACTGTAGAGAGGTGATGGTTGAAGATGACTGTAGAGAGATGATGGTTGAAGATGACTGTAGAGAGATGATGGATGAAGATGACTATAGAGAGGTGATGGTTGAAGATGACTGTATAGAGAGATGATGGTACTGTAGAGAGATGATGGTTGAAAATGACTGAGAGGTGATGGTTGAAGATGACTATAGAGAGATGATGGTTGAAGATGACTGTAGAGAGATGATGGATGAAGATTATAGAGAGATGATGGATGAAGATGACTGTAGAGAGATGATAGATGAAGATGACTATAGAGAGGTGATGGTTGAAGATGACTGTAGAGAGATGATGGATGAAGATGACTGTAGAGAGAGAGGGGTGATGGTTGAAGATGACTGTAGAGAGAGAGGTGATGGTTGAAGATGACTGTAGAGAGAGAGGTGATGGTTGAAGATGACTGTATAGAGAGATGATGGTTGAAGATGACTGTAGAGAGAGAGGTGATGGTTGAAGATGACTGTATAGAGAGATGATGGTTGAAGATGACTGTAGAGAGAGAGGTGATGGTTGAAGATGACTGTAGAGAGATGATGGTTGAAGATGACTGTATAGAGAGATGATGGTTGAAGATGACTGTAGAGAGAGAGGTGATGGTTGAAGATGACTGTAGAGAGATGATGGTTGAAGATGACTGTATAGAGAGATGATGGTTGAAGATGACTGTAGAGAGAGAGGTGATGGTTGAAGATGACTGTAGAGAGGTGATGGTACTGTAGAGAGGTGATGGTTGAAGATGACTATAGAGAGATGATGGATGAAGATGACTGTAGAGAGGTGATGGTTGAAGATGACTGTAGAGAGATGATGGTTGAAGATGACTATAGAGAGATGATGGATGAAGATGACTGTAGAGAGGTGATGGTTGAAGATGACTGTAGAGAGATGATGGTACTGTAGAGAGGTGATGGTTGAAGATGACTGTAGAGAGGTGACGAAGGGAAGATGGAGCAGGACCCAGAAGGTCAACAGTATTTTTTTGTAAGAGATGTCAGAGGTTGTGAATAAATTTGAATAACGTAAATGTTATCAGATACAAGTTTAAAACAATAAGCAAACGAGTAACAAAAGTATACACACTGTTTGTCACAAACAAACAGATATATAAAAAAAGGCACTGATGTATAAAAAAAAAGAAGAATAAGCACGCGCGCAAATAAATAGAGTGTTTATGCATGCACAATAGATAAATAAATGGCAGCTGTTCTGCTTTCAGCAAAATCATTCCACCGCACACTCAAAGTAAACTGAAGCCCGTCTGATTGGAAGAAAAGTCTTCTGTTCCACCGCACACTCAAAGTAACCTGAAGCACGTCTTGTTGGAAGAAAAGTCTTCTGTTCCACCGCACACTCAAAGTAAACTGAATCACGTCTGGTTGGAACAAAAGTCTTCTGTTCCACCGCACACTCAAAGTAAACTGAATCACGTCTTGTTGGAAGAAAAGTCTTCTGTTCCACCGCACACTGCACACTCAAAGTAACCTGAAGCACGTCTTGTTGGAAGAAAAGTCTTCTGTTCCACCGCACACTCAAAGTAAACTGAATCACGTCTGGTTGGAACAAAAGTCTTCTGTTCCACCGC
Organism: Babylonia areolata; assembly: GCF_041734735.1. Lineage (NCBI taxonomy): Eukaryota > Metazoa > Mollusca > Gastropoda > Neogastropoda > Buccinidae > Babylonia > Babylonia areolata. The sequence continues at coordinate 851,329 of NC_134880.1, read as the reverse complement.
ACACTCAATGTAAACTGAATCACTTCTTGTTGGAAGAAAAGTCTTCTGTTCCACCGCACACTGCACACTCAAAGTAAACTAAAGCACGCATTGTTGGAAGAAAAGTCTTCTGTTCCACCACACACTCAGAGTAAACTGAATCACGTCTGGCTGGAAGAAAATCAACCAGAAGAACCCAGGAACAAATGTCACACGAGAACAACATGTGATGCTTCAAGACACGCTGTAAACATGTGAAGGCAACAGAAAAGCCACTGACATGGGAAACATTAACAACACCAGGGAGCTAGCCGACCCCGGTGGGTAATAATGCACCAATTAAGTCAGCAAATTTCATTAGACATTGTCTCATCATGTAACACCATTCATCCTCTCTCTCTCTCTCTCTCTCTCTCTCTCTCTCTCTCTCTCTCTCTCTCTCTCTCACTGTCCCAAAAGAGAGAAAAAAAGAAAGAAATGATGCAAAAAAGAGAGAGAGGGTGAAGGGAGAGAGGGAGAGGGAGGGAGGGAGAGAGATGGAGACAGGGACAGAGAGAGAGAGAGAGACAGAGACAGAGAGAGAGAGAGAGAGAGAGAGAGAGAGAGAGAGAGAGAGAGAGAGAGAATACGCCAGGCTGATTACCTCTGGTTTGGGTAAACGTGGTGCTGACCCGTTTAAATGTATTTTTCTCTGCCCATTTTCCTGCCCGTCTGTCTTTATCTCTGTCTACCCTCTCACCCCACTCTATCCCCCCCCCACCCCCCTACCCACCACGCCCGCCTTTTTGCCTCTGTCTCTACGTGTTGGCATATCCTTTTGGCACTAGCCAGCTTCTTCTTCTTCTTCTTCTTCTTCTTCTTCTTCTTCTTCCTGTCAAACGTATTCTCCTTCTCCTCCTCCGTCGTTGTCTTTGTCGCCGTGTTCTTCTCCCCCTCCTCATCGTGTTCTCCTCCCCCTCCTCATCGTGTTCTTCTCCCCCTCCTCATCGTGTTCTCCTCCCCCTCCTCATCGTGTTCTTCTCCCAGTTCACTATTTCATTTTGTTGGTGATCGCTGTCCTCATACTATCTTTTAGAATATTTCAAGAGTCAGTTGAAGTGTCAAATTGTGTCGAGACAGACATGCAGGTAAAACAGCCATACAAAGAGTCATTTGTTGTTTTCAGACATCGATATTCGATGCACAAATGTGACACACTATCAGCATTCCACACTAATGTTGTTGGTTCTTGTAAAATTAAACATGTTTATCAACACTTGCAACGAGATTCGATTCTGGTTTTGATTCTGTTTCACCCTTCGCAAGTTTGCTTTTGGATGAAAGGAAAGGCAGCAGAAATTCCCATTGCTCTCCTCTACGAAACAGAATTGCTAACACACAGGGACACACTACTTGCTAACACACAGGGACACACTAACTTGCTAACACACAGGGACACGCTGCATGCTAACTTGCTAACACACAGGGACACACTACTTGCTAACACACAGGGACACACTACTTGCTAACACACAGGATCACACTACTTGCTAACACACAGGGGCACACTACTTGCTAACACACAGGGACACACTAACTTGCTAACACACAGGGACACGCTGCATGCTAACTTGCTAACACACAGGGACACACTACTTGCTAACACACAGGGACACACTACTTGCTAACACACAGGGACACACTAACTTGCTAACACACAGGGACACACTACTTGCTAACACACAGGGACACACTACTTGATAACACACAGGGACACACTAACTTGCTAACACACAGGGACACGCTGCATGCTAACTTGCTAACACACAGGGACACACTGCTTGCTAACACACAGGGACACACTACTTGCTAACACACAGGGACACACTACGTGCTAACACACAGGGACACACTGCATGCTAACTTGCTAACACACAGGGACACACTACTCGTTATCTTGCTAACACACAGGGACACACTGCATGCTAACTTGCTAACACACAGGGACACACTACTTGCTAACACACAGGGACACACTACTTGCTAACACACAGGGACACAGTAATTGCTAACACACAGGGACACACTGCATGCTAACTTGCTAACACACAGGGACACACTACTTGCTAACACACAGGGACACACTACTTGTTTACTTGCTAACACACAGGGACACATTAACTTGCTAACACACAGGGACACACTACTTGCTAACACACAGGGACACACTACTTGCTAACACACAGGGACACACTAACTTGCTAACACACAGGGACACACTACTTGCTAACACACAATGACACACTACTTGTTAACTTGCTAACACACAGGGACACATTAACTTGCTAACACACAAGGACACACTACTTGCTATCTTGCTAACACACAGGGACACATTACATGCTAACTTGCTAACACACAGGGACACACTACTTGCTAACACACAGGGACACACTACTTGCTAACACACAGGAACACAGTAATTGCTAACACACAGGGATACACTGCATGCTAACTTGCTAACACACAGGGACACACTACTTGCTAACACACAGGGACACACTACTTGTTTACTTGCTAACACACAGGGACACATTAACTTGCTAACACACAGGGACACACTACTTGCTAACACACAGGAACACACTAACTTGCTAACACACAGGGACACACTACTTGCTAACACACAGGGACACACTACTTGCTAACACACAGGAACACACTACTTGCTAACACACAGGGACACACTACTTGCTAACACACAGGGACACACTACTTGCTAACACACATGAACACACTACTTGCTAACACACAGGAACACACTACTTGCTAACACACAGGGACACACTACTTGCTAACACACAGGGACACACTACTTAGGAGCAGAAAGAGGACCGTTCTACATCCCAAGAAACTCTGCGAGCATAAATCAATTCCCTATCTTGCACGCGAGGGTGTCACGCGCGTAACTGTACCCCGTCTGTATCTTACCCCCCGGACGTTTTGACAAGCTATGCCTCCTTTCGGTCACTGTCTGTTTTGGTACTTTGTTCGAATTCTCAATTATACCAGCGAACATCTTCCTGGTAAATACTTTCTCGAGGTAGAAGTCTTGTTTTTGCGTCCCAAATTCAGGGTCCTATTTCACCGGCAGTTTTTGAGTAGAGTACAGACGAAACGATTTTACCATTAGTAGATGTTGTAACCCATTTTCAGTGGGGTTTGACTCTATTTCGAACCCTGTTTTAATCAACTCAGTACAGATTCAGTCACTAAACTAACCTCCCGCCATCTTGCTCTTTCTATTATTGGTCCTGCAAACCATGAAAATGTAAACAAACAAACAAACAAACAAACAAACAAACAAAAACAAAAAACAAAAAAAAAAAAAAAAAAAAAGAAAGGGGGGAAAAAACCATGGCGGCTTGAGACGACAAGTGTTGGTTCGGGTTGATGTTATGGGTCATTGTTCGGTGAATTGTGCCTCTTTCTTGATTGTTGGGGTTGACGTAATGGGTCATTTCGCGGTGAATTGTGCCTCTTTCTTGATTGTTGGGGTGATGTAATGGGTCATTTCGCGGTGAATTGTGCCTCTTTCTTGATTGTTGGGGTGATGTAATGGGTCATTTCGCGGTGAATTGTGCCTCTTTCTTGATTGTTGGGGTGATGTAATGGGTCATTTCGCGGTGAATTGTGCCTCTTTCTTGATTGTTGGGGTTGATGTAATGGGTCATTTCGCGGTGAATTGTGCCTCTTTCTTGATTGTTGGGGTTGATGTAATGGGTCATTTCGCGGTGAATTGTGCCTCTTTCTTGATTAGAAGGGTCCACTACAGACACCATGTCATTTCTCACATGCCTCCATTGCAAAGCACGCGAAATATTTCGCTTAGGAAGGTGCGATAATTGTGGACGCTAAAAGAGGACATTACCAGAATTTCAAAACTGGGAGAGTGGCGGGAAGGGACAACGAAATAAAGCGGAATTCACTGGCACTTGGACCACGCGGAATCTGCTGTTGCCACGGGAGGAACAGCAGCTGGAACCTGGGCGGTAACAGAGGGGTAGTGAAGGACTCTTTGAAACAGGAAAGCTTCTCTGAGGAAAATTCTTCTTTCGAAAGAAAATGGTAAGGCGGAGAGAGAAAGGGGGCAGGTAGACAGACAGACAGAAAGAGGTACAAAGACACAGAGAGATACAGACGGACAGACCGAGATAAAGGCACAGGGACAGAGAAATAGAGGCAGACAATCAAACGGACAGATAACAGAGATAGCATCATACTCGCTACTTTCACTTATCATGCTATTTTTAATGGCTTCTTGTGACGAAAAAACAGAAGAGATAGAAAGACGATAGCGTTGGAGATATGAGTGATGAAATAAAGTGATTTGTATTCATTACTTTCCACATTTCGCAGACAAAAGACATATTTTTATCGGATGGTGTATACGTCACTGGACAGGAGACAGAATGGTGCAGAAGACAGAACTCACACAACAAGAATGGAACACTGCTGGAGCAACACCAGAACTCACACAACAAGAATGGAACAATGCTGGAGCAACACCAGAACTCACACAACAAGAATGGATCAATGCTGGAGCAACACCAGAACTCACACAACAAGAATGGAACACTGCTGGAGCAACACCAGAACTCACACAACAAGAATGGAACAATGCTGGAGCAACACCAGAACTTCCACAACAAGAATGGATCAATGCTGGAGCAACACCAGAACTTCCACAACAAGAATGGAACAATGCTGGAGCAACACCAGAACTTCCACAACAAGAATGGAACAATGCTGGAGCAACACCAGAACTCACACAACAAGAATGGAACAATGCTGGAGCAACACCAGAACTCACACAACAAGAATGGAACAATGCTGGAGCAACACCAGAACTCACACAACAAGAAGGGAACAATGCTGCAGCAACACCAAACTAAAACGTGAAAATGACCAATACTTCAGGTAATGTCCAAACCACGGGAATAAGATATTACCACTGTAATCATCGCACCAGCATCCAAAAGGATTAGTGATGAGGATGGGGGTGGGTGAGGGGGGGCGGGGGAAGGGGGTTGGCAAAATGGAACTATGGAAAGACAACATCAGAAAAATCGATGGCACATTAGGAGACCTGTCGCCACAGGAGAAACGTCAGGAGACCTATTACAACAGGAGAAACATCAGCTGGGAGCTGGTCAGAGACGTGGTGCTAAAGGATTCTTTTGAGCCAGCACAGTTACCAGGAAAATGTTTTTTGTTCCACCAATGGAAACGATATTCCTGGGGAGGAGAGAGAGAGAGAGAGAGAGAGAGAGAGAGACAGACAGACAGACAGACAGACAGACAGACAGAGAGAACGAACTACGAACGAACGAGAGAGAGAGAGAGGGAGGGAGAGAGAGAGGGGGGGAGACAGACAGAGACAGAGATAGAGAGAGAGAAGAAGAGGATGACAGACAGAAACAGCCAGCGAGAAATGAGGTGAGATAGGCAGACAGGTTTGCAGAAAACACAGAGACACATGAACACAGAAACTCGGGGATAGATGGGGAGAGGGACACACAGAGAGGAAGAGACAGAGACACAGAGAGAGAGAGACAGAGACAGAGACAGAGATAGGGGTAGTGAAGGATTCTTTGAAACAGAAAAAGCTTCTCTGAGGAAAATTCTCCTTTGGAAAGAAAATGGGAAGGTGGAGAGAGAGAGGGGGCAGGTAGACAGACAGACAGACAGACAGAAAGAGGTACAGAGACACAGAGAGATACAGACGGACAGATCGAGATAAAGGCACAGAGACAGAGAAATAGAGGCGACCAATCATACGGACAGATAACTAAGATAGCATCATACTCGCTAATTTTACTTATCATGCTATGTTTTAATGCTTCGTATGGCGACAGAGGAAGTCAATACAGACAGACGGAGGTCAGCAGGATGTCTGAGAGAGACTAGATTACATGGAAGAGATACTCATAACTAGATTTAGCTGAATAACTCAGACTCCATCCTCGTTCAATGACAATTGTTGCCTAAAGCACTTTAAAAAATCGGCAATATCTTCAACCCCTGATTGTCCCACACAAATGCAAAACCATAAGAATTCAAACACTGTCTAACACTCGTTGCCCACGTCTTTTTTGCCATTATTATCTAAAGAATATAACATATTATAAGCTTTAAACGGAAATCTGTTTTTCATGCGTTCTAGTCAATTTCAGCCAATAGTTGATACATTTAATATATGAATTCAAATAAATCGGATATCTCCCCAGCTCACCATAAACAAGATCATTTGGAGTTCGGCTGTCTACATTGAGAAACCGTTTCATTGCAAATAAATGCGTTTTTTTCTGTTGCTACATTATTTTCCAGTCCCCAAATTTCTGCTTCATGCTGCAATATTGGCTGAACCTGAGAATCAAACAACCAACCAAATACACTAAATGAGCTACAATCTATTTTATACAAAATATGAAGTATTACAAGAGAGGGAGACAGAGAGAGATAGAGAGACAGACAGACAGACAGACAGACATACAGACAGACAGAGATAGAGAATGAGAGAGACACACAGAGAGACAAACAGACAGACAGACAAGCATAGACAGAGACAGGGGCAGACAGAGATAGAGACACAGAGAGAGAGACAGAGAAACACAGAGAGAGAGACAGAGGGAAGCAAACAGACAGACGGACAGACAGAGGCAGAGAGAGGGAGAGGGACAGATTCATGGAAGAGATACTCATAACTAGATTAGCTGGACATAACCCATCAGACCCATCTCTCGTTCCAAAGTGACACATCTGTCAGTCAGCAAGAAAACAGTTTTAGCTTAATATGTACACGTTTTGGTTTTGGTTTTTTGTTCTTGTAGTTTTTTTTCCACACAAAATAGCTTCACGTGCAAGTCACAGTCTGTGCCTGTATGCAACACTCTGCATTGCTTTAATTGTTACCTGCTTTTATATGGAAAGTTGAAAAGCCGAGGAGACGGCAATATGTTGTAACAGGCTTTCACAGAACATAGGACAAAGCTCTCTATACTGTGTGTGTGTGTGTGTGTGTGTGTTTGTGTGTGCGTGTGCGTGCGTGTGTGTGTGTATGTGTGTGTACGTGTGTGTTTGCCCCTTCCTCCTGCCTCTCCTAGTGCAGCAGAAGCAAGAAGCACTCTTCACATTGCCATATAACTAGCCGCCAGGTCAGCACCAGTCCACCAGGAACACACACACACACACACACACACACACACACACACACACACACACATTTACCCCCCCACCCCCCACCCCCCCACTCCCCACCGTCTTACACACACTGAGACTAGCAGAGACGATCAACAAATACTGCTCTGCAAGTACAACACCAAACCAAACCCTGCAGGCAACCCATCTTACCCAAAGAAACAAACTAATCCCACTGTCAGTCGTAGCTGTCTCAGAGCTAAGGCATGGGGAAGAAAGGATGTGTTCCAGTCTGAGCAACCCGTGCACAGGGTAACGCTTCAGCCACACCCTGGAAGCAGGACGAATACTGCTTCAGTGCAGGAGGGAAAAACAACAAAAAGCAAAAACTTTCATGACATGCACTGGTGTTGAGTTTGACGGCCTGTTTTATCTCGCGTCCTTGATGTGGTGTTGTTCAGTGTTGGGAGTCCTGGTGTTGTAATAGTTTCGTATCTCGTGGAGGCATGTGTTTGCTCTTGAGAGGACACCTTTATTGTGCTGCTTCGGGGTTACCTCATCTATTTTAAGCCGTGACAATGACTCTCACGACGCCCGTAGACACTGTCACGTGATGCCTGAGGTGGTTTCCATCACAACAAAGGAGACAACAGGGCAGCGTCTCGGAACCTTCCTTTTAACAGCCCTTGCACAGCGCTCGATCGGAAGATGTGGAGAGGTGGGAGGTATGAAGTTCGCCCCTCCCCCCTTCCCCACAAAGTGCAGATGCAAGTGTACAACTTTCCTAAACTTCAACCAGACCTTGAAATTAATCCGGCCTCATGGCCAAAAGTTTCGACCCGCTATGTTACTGGGGAAAAAAATCCTAGAAAAGCCGAGATGCACACAGCCTTTGGGAACAATTGTTCCAAGCCTGCCCATGCAAAGCCAAGGCATCAACACATGGGTAATTCGTTTCCTGTAAGTTTACTGCCATTCCCAGTGGGCATGTCCATTTTGTAAAAGCAGCGTTGACCTCACCACACATTGAAACGGTAACACCACGTCAGTATTATGTAATGTTTTGCTGTTCTTTTTTCTTCGTCTTCTGATAAGAAGGCAACTGGTTTGAGGATTTGCTGTTTACTGCAACACCACGTCAACATTATGTAATGTTTGTTTGCTTTTGTTTTTTGTTTGTTTGTTTTTGTTTTTGTTTTTCTCCGTGTCCTGATAAGATTGCAACTGATTTGATGATTTGATGTTTACTGCAACACCAACTGATTAATTTGAGGATTTGGTGTTTCTGTCCTTCCAGTCAACGTCTGAACCATATTTCCCATACATGATATTGTGAAACGACACTGCTGCCCACCTTAGTGTGCTGTTGCTCTGCATGTGTCATCAGCATAGTAATTGACAGTCTTCTGCATAGTAATTGACAGTCTTCAGCATAGTAATTAACAGTCTTCTTGACAGTCTTCAGCACAGTACTTGACAGTCTTCAGCACAGTACTTGACAGTCTTCAGCATAGTAATTGACAGTCTTCAGCATAGTAATTAACAGTCTTCTTGACAGTCTTCTGCATAGTAATTGACAGTCTTCTGCATAGTACTTGACAGTCTTCAGCATAGTAATTAACAGTCTTCTTGACAGTCTTCAGCACAGTACTTGACAGTCTTCTGCATAGTAATTAACAGTCTTCTTGACAGTCTTCAGCATAGTACTTGACAGTCTTCAGCATAGTAATTAACAGTCTTCTTGACAGTCTTCAGCATAGTAATTGACAGTCTTCTGCATAGTACTTGACAGTCTTCAGCACAGTACTTGACAGTCTTCAGCATAGTAATTAACAGTCTTCTTGACAGTCTTCTGCACAGTACTTGACAGTCTTCAGCACAGTACTTGACAGTCTTCAGCATAGTACTTGACAATCTTCAGCATAGTAATTGACAGTCTTCAGCATAGTACTTGACAGTCTTCAGCATAGTACTTGACAGTCTTCAGCACAGTAATTGACAGTCTTCAGCATAGTAATTGACAGTCTTCTGCACAGTAATTGACAGTCTTCAGCATAGTAATTGACAGTCTTCAGCATAGTAATTGACAGTTTTCTGCACAGTACTTGACAGTCTTCAGCATAGTAATTGACAGTCTTCTGCACAGTAATTGACAGTCTTCAGCATAGTAATTAACAGTCTTCTTGACAGTCTTCAGCATAGTAATTGACAGTCTTCTTGACAGTCTTCAGCATAGTAATTGACAGTCTTCAGCATAGTACTTGACAGTCTTTAGCATAGTAATTAACAGTCTTCTTGACAGTCTTCAGCATAGTAATTGACAGTCTTCTGCATAGTACTTGACAGTCTTCAGCATAGTAATTAACAGTCTTCTTGACAGTCTTCTGCATAGTAATTGACAGTCTTCTGCATAGTACTTGACAGTCTTCAGCACAGTACTTGACAGTCTTCAGCATAGTAATTGACAGTCTTCAGCATAGTAATTAACAGTCTTCTTGACAGTCTTCAGCATAGTAATTGACAGTCTTCTGCATAGTACTTGACAGTCTTCAGCATAGTAATTAACAGTCTTCTTGACAGTCTTCAGCACAGTACTTGACAGTCTTCTGCATAGTAATTAACAGTCTTCTTGACAGTCTTCAGCATAGTAATTGACAGTCTTCAGCATAGTAATTAACAGTCTTCTTGACAGTCTTCAGCATAGTAATTGACAGTCTTCTGCATAGTACTTGACAGTCTTCAGCACAGTACTTGACAGTCTTCAGCATAGTAATTAACAGTCTTCTTGACAGTCTTCTGCACAGTACTTGACAGTCTTCAGCACAGTACTTGACAGTCTTCAGCATAGTACTTGACAATCTTCAGCATAGTAATTGACAGTCTTCAGCATAGTACTTGACAATCTTCAGCATAGTAATTGACAGTCTTCAGCATAGTACTTGGCAGTCTTCAGCATAGTACTTGACAGTCTTCAGCATAGTACTTGACAGTCTTCTGCACAGTAATTGACAGTCTTCAGCATAGTAATAATTATTGACAGTCTTCTGCACAGTAATTGACAGTCTTCAGCATAGTAATTGACAGTCTTCAGCATAGTAATTGACAGTCTTCAGCATAGTAATTGACAGTCTTCTGCACAGTACTTGACAGTCTTCAGCATAGTAATTAACAGTCTTCTTGACAGTCTTCAGCATAGTAATTGACAGTCTTCTTGACAGTCTTCAGCATAGTAATTGACAGTCTTCAGCATAGTACTTGACAGTCTTTAGCATAGTAATTAACAGTCTTCTTGACAGTCTTCAGCATAGTACTTGACAGTCTTCTTGACAGTCTTCAGCATAGTACTTGACAGTCTTCAGCATAGTAATTAACAGTCTTCTTGACAGTCTTCAACATAGTACTTGACAGTCTTCAGCATAGTAATTAACAGTCTTCTTGACAGTCTTCTGCATAGTAATTGACAGTCTTCAGCACAGTACTTGACAGTCTTCAGCATAGTAATTGACAGTCTTCAGCA
>NC_134880.1:808154-838154 GCF_041734735.1 Babylonia areolata | reverse complement strand
GGCGGAAGTTGTAGACCAGAATAACCAGACTGAGGGATCAGCGTCCCTGCCTTGCCCAACTCATCCCTTCGTTTGATGGGGCGGCTGGGGCAGAGAGGGGTTTTGGGTTTGCGCTGTCAGAATCGCTGATTTATCTAATGAGTTCAGTCGTGGCTGATTTGATTCTTAATGTCCTGGCTCATTGCCGACTTTTTCCAAAATGACACCCCAGGGGACGTTTCGTCAGGGAGGTAAGGTAATTTTGTGAGCCTCACACCGCAGTGTAATCTGAAGGACCCTCACCGATGTTTCTCAAATATTCCTGTAACTTAGGGTGCAGTTTTAAATCAGTGTGTGTGTGTGTGTGTGTGTGTGTGTGTGTGTGTGTGTGTGTGTGTGTGTGTGCGCGCGCGTGAATTGTAATACCCTCCACCATCATTTCGCTTCTGAAATATATCACGGCACAGCAGTTCGGCTACACTTTGAGTTCGCGCACGCTTGGTGTGTGTGTGTGTGTGTGTGTGTGTGTGTGTGTGTGTGTGTGTGTGTGTGTGTGTGTGTGTGTGTGTGTGTGTGTGTGTGTGTGTGTGTGTGTGAAAAATTGAGTTCAGGCAGTCTAATGTGAATTTCTATGGGAATTCCACGTTAACTGTATTCATTTGCATAGCCCAATGCCATTTTGTGTTTCCATTCTCGTGTATGATTGATCTCTGATCGAACGGGAAATCCCAGGAGTGCGCAGAGACGTCTCTGAATGTCAACGAAAACGACATTTGCTGTCTGTCATAACAACAAAAACTAAACAAGACAAACAGCAAAGCTCCCCCTCCCTCCGAAAAAAACATCGACAAAAAAAAAGGAAAACAAATGAAAAAAAACAAACAACCAAAACAAAAAAAACAAAAACAAAAAAAAAAACAAAAAAACATACACAGCCACACAAAACAACAACAAACAAAATAATGCAAAATAAAATAAGGAACTGATTTGCTGATTTGTTCTATGTTGTTTTGTATTGTTTTGTTGTGTTTGGAGAAGACATTGAAAGCTTCAAGGAGAATGTATATAATTCTTTTTTCTTTCTTTTTTTTGGGGGGGCTACAGCATTGTTATGCAGCAGTAAACCAACACTGGATCCACATTCAGGCACTGCATGCTCATCATCATTATCCCATTGAATGAATAATGGACAGAACATGTTACAATTTCCATTATCTATTTCCTTCTTTTTTGTGTGTTTTTTGTTCTTGTTGGATTTGGCAAATCACAGACTTGCATGTGGACGCATGCACACACATATACCAAGCCTACTTACACCCACCCCCCCATGCTTCCCCGCCCATCACCCCCCCCCCCCCCCCCCCCCCCACACACACACACACTCGTGCTGACAGGACCCCGGATTGAATGAAAATGGCAGGAAGGAACAGGGACGAAGAGACAGTGAGACAAACACAGCAGAGAGAAAGAGACAGACATGGACTGTCAATTGTTGTTGTTTTTTAGCGAATGGGATGATTCAACACATAACATACCGAAGTGCCAACTGATGCCCAAGAAGAAGAAAACATACCAAGTTAAACAACTTTTTGTGTGTGTAATGTACGCTTCCGGAAGGGCATACGACTTCAAAATGATGTAGCAAGATCTTTATCATTTTATTGCTTATATCAAACCGACAACACAGGACTGGAAAAAAAAACCCGAAAAAAACAAAAACAAACTATAGATGCCCGTCCCGAAAAGCCTGAAAAAAAGATTTCATGGTAAAGAAAATTAGGCACAAGTTGGCACAATGCACATGTCCAGCAGAACAATGTCCAACAGAACAATGTCCAACAGAACTGCCGATGTCTGCACTGCTGAACACTGGTTCACAATCACTGAATCAGGAGTCCTGTCTCATCGTCATAAGGCTTCAGCAAACGTTGTTTCAACAAAACCTTGAAACGCTCGTCAGAAATTCCCTGGAGTTTCTCCAGCATATCTATGATAAGCGTAACGTCTCTTGCTATTGTTACTGTTACTGCAAATCTTGTGAGGAATAAAAAACAAAGTATGTCACTTTTGCATGAGCACACGAGATTTGTCGTTGAATCTGATAACAATGATCATGATCGTCTTTAGTTTTTGTTTCAGTACGTCATTTTGTTCCTCAAGGTAAGGCACAGTTTTGCCAGCCACAGCCTGGTTCTTGCCGCGGTGTGGGCATTTTACTTCAACAGTGGATGCTGATCCGTCAGTGTCTAATATTATTCCCAAGAAACCAAAGAAGGAAACTCTGCACACACATATAAACAACGCTGACTGACTTTTCCCACAAATTGTTAAGAAAATTTCTACAAAGCTGTCTTCTCGAACTTTCGACCATGCATGATAGCAGGAGCTTTTATTACTGCTGATTGGGTCACCAGATGCTGATGGGGTCACCAGATGCTGATGGGGTCACCAGATGCTGATTGGGTCACCAGATGCTGATGGGGTCACCAGATGCTGATTGGGTCACCAGATGCTGATGGGGTCACCAGACTTTCCGCCTGTGTCAGTGGTTCGGTCCTGTCTGTTCATTGTCTATCCTGCTAAAATTTCAAAGACTGCAGTCTTTTTGCCCGTGTTAAACTCCACTGGCTGGAAACTGCCTGTCCTCTTGTATTTCTTTCACTGTTCAGCATTCCTTTCACTGTTCAGTATTCCTTTCACTGTTCAGTATTCCTTTCACTGTTCAGCATTCCTTTCCTTTCACTGTTCAGTATTCCTTTCACTGTTCAGTATTCCATTCCTTTCACTGTTCAGTATTCCTTTCACTGTTCAGCATTCCTTTCACTGTTCAGTATTCCTTTCACTGTTCAGTATTCCTTTCCTTTCACTGTTCAGCATTCCTTTCACTGTTCAGTATTCCTTTCCTTTCACCGTTCAGCATTCCTTTCACTGTTCAGTATTCCTTTCCTTTCACTGTTCAGTATTCCTTTCACCGTTCAGTATTCCTTTCACTGTTCAGTATTCCTTTCACTGTTCATTCCTTTCATTGTTCAGTATTCCTTTCCTTTCACTGTTCAGTATTCCTTTCACCGTTCAGTATTCCTTTCACTGTTCAGTATTCCTTTCACCGTTCAGTATTCGTTTCACTGTTCATTCCTTTCACTGTTCAGTATTCCTTTCACTGTTCATTCCTTTCACTGTTCAGTATTCCTTTCACTGTTCAGTATTCCTTTCCTTTCACTGTTCAGTATTCCTTTCACTGTTCAGTATTCCTTTCACTGTTCATTCCTTTCACTGTTCAGTATTCCTTTCACTGTTCAGCATTCCTTTCACTGTTCAGTATTCCTTTCCTTTCACTGTTCAATATTCCTTTCCTTTCACTGTTCAGTATTCCTTTCCTTTCACTGTTCAATATTCCTTTCACTGTTCAGTATTCCTTTCCTTTCACTGTTCAGTATTCCTTTCACTGTTCAGTATTCCTTTCACTGTTCAGTATTCCTTTCACTGTTCAGTATTCCTTTCCTTTCACTGTTCAGTATTCCTTTCACTGTTCAGTATTCCTTTCCTTTCACTGTTCAGTATTCCTTTCCTTTCACTGTTCAGTATTCCTTTCACTGTTCAGTATTCCTTTCACTGCTCAGTATTCCTTTCACTGTTCAGCATTCCTTTCACTGTTCAGTATTCCTTTCCTTTCACTGTTCAGTATTCCTTTCACTGTTCAGTATTCCTTTCCTTTCACTGTTCAGTATTCCTTTCACTGTTCAGTATTCCTTTCACTGTTCAGTATTCCTTTCCTTTCACTGTTCAGTATTCCTTTCCTTTCACTGTTCAGTATTCCTTTCACCGTTCAGTATTCCTTTCACCGTTCAGTATTCCTTTCACTGTTCAGTATTCCTTTCACCGTTCAGTATTCCTTTCACTGTTCAGTATTCCTTTCACCGTTCAGTATTCCTTTCCTTTCACTGTTCAGTATTCCTTTCACTGTTCAGTATTCCTTTCACCGTTCAGTATTCCTTTCCTTTCACTGTTCAGTATTCCTTTCACTGTTCAGTATTCCTTTCCTTTCACTGTTCAGTATTCCTTTCACTGCTCAGTATTCCTTTCACTGTTCAGTATTCCTTTCCTTTCACTGTTCAGCATTCCTTTCACTGTTCAGTATTCCATTCCTTTCACCGTTCAGTATTCCATTCCTTTCACCGTTCAGTATTCCATTCCTTTCACTGCTCAGTATTCCTTTCACTGTTCAGTATTCCATTCCTTTCACTGTTCAGTATTCCATTCCTTTCACCGTTCAGTATTCCATTCCTTTCACTGTTCAGTATTCCATTCCTTTCACCGTTCAGTATTCCATTCCTTTCACTGTTCAGTATTCCATTCCTTTCACCGTTCAGTATTCCATTCCTTTCACTGTTCAGTATTCCATTCCTTTCACTGTTCAGTATTCCATTCCTTTCACCGTTCAGTATTCCATTCCTTTCACCGTTCAGTATTCCATTCCTTTCACCGTTCAGTATTCCATTCCTTTCACTGTTCAGTATTCCCGTGACACTGAGGGAACAACACCAAGGCACTTAGGGCACAGCACTTCTACTGACTTAGCACAATGGGCGTGGTCATTCACAGTGCCAATCATTGGCAGGTTCAGAAAGATGCGACATTGGTCTTTCACCTACCAATGGACAACCCTTTCTGGTGTTCATAAAATGTGCTTGATAGTTTGCTTCGTTCCGATGCTGTGGTGGTCTTGGGTCAGATACTGTATTCTCCCCAAAGAAGGCTTCATTTTTGAGGCTTTGACAGGGGAATCGCCATGAGTTCGCTTCACTGTATGTATGGAACTGCTGTGAAGTCTGTGTACAAGTTTGAAATGTTTACAAACCTTCAGTGGACTTGTACGCTCTGAGCCCACGCAGCATAACAGCGTGTGTAAGGTACGTAATACGTGAGAGTAAGTTACCTCTCAACAATACCCGTGAGAGTAAGTTACCTCTCAACAATACCCGTGAGAGTAAGTTACCTCTCAACAATACCCGTGAGAGTACGTTACCTCTCAACAATACCCGTGAGAGTACGTTACCTCTCAACAATACCCGTGAGAGTACGTTACCTCTCAACAATACCCGTGAGAGTAAGTTACCTCTCAACAATACCCGTGAGAGTACGTTACCTCCCAACAATACCCGTGAGAGTACGTTACCTCTCAACAATACCCGTGAGAGTAAGTTACCTCTCAACAATACCCGTGAGAGTAAGTTACCTCTCAACAATACCCGTGAGAGTAAGTTACCTCTCAACAATACCCCTTTTACCATCGTAAACATTCGCCCCTCGTTTTCTTCGTTTTCTGCACTCCGCACGAAGCTCACTGAACGTCATATCGCCCAATCTTTTCGTATTTGTTCAATGCAAACTGAACTTCGAGTCGAGATTTTTGAGTGTTGTGCTGAGATTTCACTTCCGGAAGACCCGTTCACCTACAGCGCCACCGTGCGGCGAATAGACGAAGGTGTTTGAAAAAAAAAGTCTGTCATTTATGCATATAAACGAAGGTCTTGCCTATGACGTTGACCATTCCACCATTTTGTTTTCAGCAGCTGATTAAAAGAGCGATTTTTTTTTCTGTTCAGATAACTGATAACTACAAAGGCGCAGACAACGTCTCTCAATTCTTTGCCCTGATGTTGATCATTCATTGCAAGCAAGCTAGTACGAAGCGGTCAGTTGTTTCTCTCATCAGGATGAAGCTGTGTGTCTTATCACAGCTAAAGTTACCGTTCTTGGTCATGACTCACTGTCTGATTCCCCCGTCTCATTGAGATGTTTTCCAATCCGTTTGTGCTCATCGTGTTACCAGAATGAAATCCTACAAAGTCCAATCAAAATTAAATTGTTCAATTCAGCGATGTCTATCAGTAAGAATACACAAGGGAAAAGGCCAAGAGAAAGCACCAACAAGGGAACCAGTGCCTTGACTATCGCAGCCAGGAAAGGAAGGTGTTAGCCAACCAGCCCGTATCAACATGCATGTCCCCTCCACGCCTGCACAGTTGTTTATGGTGGCGGAAGTTGTGGACCAGGAAACCGACAGCTCACCACATTCCCCGCCTTATCTGGCCGCTGCATGGGGGGAGCAGAGGGTTTTGTTTGTGCTGTCGGAATCGCTGAGTTACTGAACTCAGTCGTGGCTGATCTGAATCCTAATGTTCTCATTTTCCGCTTCAAGCCGTCCGCGCCATCTGCGTGTGAATGCACTGGTGGGGGAAGTGGAGTATTGACACAGTTCCGTGTTGGAAAAATTCCATGATGTAAATCTATGTATTTGGTCGTCAGTGGATCGATTTCTCTATTTCCTCACGGAAAATGGGTTATGATGCCAAAGACTGCTGTGCGTACACACCAGCTGATAAATGCAGTCACCGACAATGCAAGCGCGAAGGGTTTCGATTGGGGAATAAGACACATGTGCTCACAAAACACATCTCTCTCTGTGTCTCTGTGTGTGTCTCTCTCTGTCTCTCACTCACACACACACACACACACACACACACACACACACACACACACACACACACACGGGAGAATGATCGAAATAATTTGCATGTTATGCATCGTTTTATTGAAAATCAGAAAATTGCCCCAGTCGTTACCATTTCCGTCTTGGTACATGATGTTCCAGTGTTTGTTGCACTGCTTGTTAGTTTCTCATCACAATGTTTGTTGTGTTGGCTCCTGATGCTTTTTTGATACCATGCATTCAGTTGTGTTCCCTATATTTTCACTGAATGCATAAATCATACCGATTAAACGCGACCCTCACGAGCAACCACAGGAAAGTCACATCATTATTATCATCATTTCCATGATCATTCGTTAGCATCATCATTATCGGCATCGTTACCATCATACCGGCGCTGACGTTGCCAGTCACGGGACAGCGTACAGTCGAACACGACCCTATTCTGACGGTAAAATGAGTGGATGTTACAAGGCAGCCAGCCAAAAGGGTAGTTTAATCAGTTTACTTTGTTAACTTACAGTGGAACTAAATACGAAACAACAATCAGCGGTGAAAAATACGAGATTCATGCATCCTCTATGTCGTCATTGAATCAAACGAACTATCACTTCCCAGTGACATGATTATTATCGGTGACATTGATTTCCTTTTCGTTAGCGTGGAACGTATAAAAGAAGCCTTTCATACACACCTAAAGAATGGAAAAAAAAATATATATATAGTTGTTATTTTTCTTTAATACACTGAATGGAGTATTATCTGTTTTGCTTGTGAGCATGTGTGGCTTGCAGGTTTTCTATATCCTAAAATTCTACAGTATCTAAGCAAAAAGTGGTGTTCTTACTGTTGTGATAGTCACTCAGTACGCAATCTATTGTACACTTTGTGACTTTTTTATATCGTGCGATTGCACACACACACATACACACACACACGCGCGCGCGCGCGCGCGCGCACACACACACACACACACACACACACACACACACACACACACACACACACACACACACACACACACACACGCACACACACACACACACACATCACACACACATACATACACACATACATGCATACACACATTTATTGCATAAAAAGAGATGACAGGATGGAGTTTGTTCTCTTTCCTCCTTTTTGTCATTCATTCTTTCTGTCTGGCTGCTTGGAGGTACTTTCATTTTATTTCCTTCTACCATTTTCTTTCATTCTATTTTTCTCTACCTTTCTGTGTTCCATTTTCGTCTGTGTTATAAAATGTCAAGTGCCACAGGCATCTCTTCACGTTACAGTTGGTCTGAATGCCCTGTGTGGAGGTGTTTTATGGTCCCAGACATGCCCAGAAAGGAAAGGCCAATTGCCTTCTCGGTCTTCAAGATTTGGAAATCTGCATATTGAATGCTCTGGGATGCGGGGCAAGGGGGAATGTGTGTGCTGCTGCTGCATGAACGCTATGTGTGTCTGTCTGTATTTATTTATTTATTTATTTATTTATTTATTTATTCATTCATGTATTCATTTATTCAGTTATCAATTTATTTATCTGTTTATCTACTTATCTGTTCATTCAATTGTTTGATTATCAATTTATGTGTATATTTATATGCCTATCTAGCTAGCTATCATTCGATCTATGTATCTATTTATCGGCTTTTCAGAAGTTTGCTTATCCATTTGTGTGTGTATCTATATGTCTGTCTACCTATCAATCATTCGACCTATCTATTCATCAGCTTTTCAATTGTTTGCTTATCCATTTGTGTGTATATTTTATGTCTAACTACCTATCAATCATTCGATCTCTCTATCTATTCATCAGCTTTTGTCACAATAGGAAGGACAAAAAGCTCTCTTAATGGCAAAGAGAGAGAGGAAGAGAGAGATTCAGAAACAGAGAGAGAGGGGGTAAGAGAGAGACAGAGAGGAGGGAGGGAGGGAGGGAGAGAAAGAGATAGATAGATAGATAGAGAGAGAGAGAGAGAGAGAGAGAGAGAGAGAGAGAGAGAGAGAGAGAGAGAGAGAGAGAGAGTGAGATGCCATCTCCCCTCCCCCCTCCCTCCTTATTTATTCGTTGTTGTTTTTTTTACCTTTCCGTCATTCACCGCAAACTCCAATAACGAAGTGATTGCCATTCTTCTGTCTCACACGTCTGCTGCCCCGTCTGTTGTGCTGGCGTCGCCACCTCCGCCACGACACAGAGCGACACAACACAAGACTGAAGACAACACGAAAAGAAGAGGAGGGAAGATTGAGAATGAGGAAGAAAAACAGAAAAAGAACAAGAAACAATTAAACACAGAGAGGGGAGACAGACAGAAAAAGTGACATTCAGAGGAGACGGACACAGGAAGAAGAGGTACAAAAAAAGAAAAACGAAAAAAAGAAAAGAAGAATAAGAAGGGAAAAAAGGAGAAATGAATCGTGTTAAAGGAAAGAAAAGGAAGAGAATAAAAACCAAAACCGAAACAAAGAAAAGAAACGAAATAAAAGTTTCCCCTCTAGCTGTATTTATTTCTCAACTGAAAATACGCTTATACGGCACAGCGCAATGAAATCGTTTCTGGAACAGGTAGAATCTTTCTTTCTTTCTTGTTTTCATTTTATTTTTATTTTATTTTATTTTATTTTTTTAATTTGTTTTTGTTTTTGTTTTTCTGCGATCATCCAAACGAGGTTTCCTTTTTTTTTTTTTCACTGTGAGCTTTTCGAGCGGTCGTCTCTTTCTATTTTTTTCACAAACCCCGACATTCCTGTCACATTGTATTTGTTTGGTTGGTTGCTTGGATTTCTTTTGATTTTTAGTTTTAATTTTCGATTTGGAAAGGGAAGAGTTCAGCTTCCTTTGTGTCCGGGGTGTTTGATTCCAGTCAAACCACGTCTTCTTTTCTTCGTCCTTATTTTCGTTCGTTCGTTTTACCAACGGTGTGGACACATTTAGTCCTTTATTCTGTTTTATATTCAAGTACCATGTCTGCTTTGAGGAAATAGTTCACTTGCATAACGTGTATTATTCCAAAGAATGGTGGTGGTGTTAAATTAGTGAAGTACTCTCAAACTGTGCTTTCATTTTGCCCAAAAGCATAGACAATAAGCTCGCATGCAGTCATGTTTTTTTTAATAAAAAAAAAAATAATAATAAAAAATAAAAATTATTTATTTATTTGTGTGTGTGTGTGTGTGTGTGTGTGTGTGTGTGTGTGTGTGTGTGTGTGTGTGTGTGTGTTTTAAGGTCTGTAGGGATGCCACAATCATAACCTAAAAAAACAACAAAAAAACAAGTTCAGCACAATGTGGGTATACTGTTGAATCGTCTCCTCTGCTGTATCCCCCTCCCTTCCTCTCCCCGCCTCTCCCTTCCTCTCCCCGCCTCTCCCTTCCTCTCCCCGCCTCTCCCTTCCTCTCCCTCCCCGTCTCTCCCTTCCTCTCCCCGTCTCTCCCTTCCTCTCCCTCCCCGCCTCTCCCTTCCTCTCCCTCCCCGCCTCTCCCTTCCTCTCCCCGCCTCTCCCTTCCTCTCCCTCCCCGTCTCTCCCTTCCTCTCCCCATCTCTCCTTCCTCTCCCTCTCCACACCAGATCCAGAGGAACGTCTTCGCAGGTGAGGGACCTGCCCCTTCACACCACCCCCAGAGGAACGTTTTCTCGGTTGAGGGACCTGCCCCTCCTCACCAGCTCCAGAGGAACGTCCATGCAAGTCAGGGACCTGCCCCTCCGAACCAGTCCTCAAGGAACGTCCTTGCAGTTGAGAGACCTGCCCCTCCACACCAGCCCCAGAGGAACGTCTTCTCAGGTGAGGGACCTGCCCCTCCACACCAGCTCCAGAGGAACGTCTTCACGGGTGAGGGACCTGCCCCTCCACACCAGACCCAGAGGAACGACTTCTCAGGTGAAGGACCTGCCCCTTCACACCAGATCCAGAGGAACGACTTATCAGGTGAGGGACCTGCCCCTCCACACCAGATCCAGAGGAACGACTTATCAGGTGAGGGACCTGCCCCTCCACACCAGCCCCAGAGGAATGTCCCAGCAGGTGAGGGACCTGCCCCTCCACACCAGAACCAGAGGAACGTCTTTTCGGGTGAGGGACCTGCCCCTCCACACCAGATCCAGAGGAACGTCTTATCAGGTGAGGGACCTGCCCCTCCACACCAGATCCAGAGGAACGACTTATCAGGTGAGGGACCTGCCCCTCCACACCAGCTCCAGAGGAATGTCCCAGCAGGTGAAGGACCTGCCTCTCCACACCAGCTCCAGAGGAATGCCCCAGCAGGCGAGGGACCTGCCCCTCCACACCAGCCCCAGAGGAACGTCTTCTCAGGTGAGGGACCTGCCCCTCCACACCAGCTCCAGAGGAACGTCTTCTCAGGTGAGGGACCTGCCCCTCCACACCAGATCCAGAGGAACGTCTTCTCAGGTGAGGGACCTGCCCCTTCACACCAGATCCAGAGGAACGTCTTCTCAGGTGAGGGACCTGCCCCCTCACACCAGCCCCAGAGGAATGTCCCAGCAGTTGAGGGACCTGCCCCTTCACACCAGATCCAGAGGAATGTCTCCTCAGGTGAGGGACCTGCCCCTCCACACCAGCCCCAGAGGAACGTCTTCTCAGGTGAGGGACCTGCCCCTCCACACCTGCCCCAGAGAAACGCCTTAGCAGGTCAGGGTCCTGGTACTTCAACCTTGCCCACTAGGTCCACATGCTCAGGTCACAGTCGCACCCCTTCAGCCCAGAGTCCGGGAACTGCTCCCGTGTCAGACCTCAACGCCATGGCTCCTGCATTTTCACCAAGACAGACTAGAGGGCGCCGTACGTCGTACAGACAGTCTGCTATTCAACCATGGCTGACACATTGTCCAAATAAGAATTCAGACAAACAAAGAAGGCATGCAACTAAAAAGCAAACTAAGAAAAAGACTGATGGTCATCCAGGTAATAAATAGGATAGAGGCCAAGGCCCTGTTTTTATGAATATAAAATATGTTTCATTCCTTTCTTATAATATCGCTGGATTTACATCTAAAATTCAGGATACAGATTTCGTGAACTATTTAAATAAGTTTGATTTAGTCTGTTTACTTGAGACATTTGTTTCAGATACAAAAACTGACGTATTTTCAGATTTCATACTGTATGTTTCACCAGCCGTTAAGTTATCCGTTACTGGTCGAAAATCGGGTGGTGTCATAGTTATGGTTCGGAAAACTATTGAAAAATACATTCAAAGAATTGAATTCGATGGTAATAACCTTATCATTTTAAAGCTGTCAAAGAATCTCTTCGGTATTAGTAACGATATGTTTCTTGTTTGCACATACTTGCCACCTGTAGGCTCACCTTTCTATGCAGGCTCTGACTTTAATGACGGGATTGAAATGCTTGAAAACTGTCTGTTACAGATAGTTGAGAAATATGGTGACGTTCCGTTCTTTATATGTGGCGATCTCAATGCCAGAACATCCAATAAGCAGCCTATTATGAGGATGCATGTTGAAAGTTATTCTGAACAATGGAAAGATAGCTCGCTTTCAGATCAAGAAATAAGAAATTCTGAAGATCAGGGAGAAAATGATTTCGGTACAAAACTCTTAGATTTAGGAGCACTTTTTGATCTAGTTTTCCTCAATGGCAACTGCACTGGTGACGACAATGGTCGATTTACATTCATTTCTAGCGCAGGAAATAGTGTAATAGACTATTTTGTTATATCACGTACGATTGCTCACTTGCCGCAGAAAATGAGCATAGGAGAGAGGATAGACTCTCAGCATATGCCAATCACTTGTCAGCTGAGGTGCACAAAAAGTACTCAGTCGATTCCAATAAGGAACAAGCCTATTGTTATAGAAAAGCTTGTGTGGGATCCTACAAAATTAGACATGTTCAAAAACGAGCTAGACAGCCTGCTGGATAATTTACTATTGGCAACAAGGTTGGTTGAGACCGATATGCATGAAGCTGTGAATAGGCTTACATCAATATTAGTGCAAGCTTCCTCATGCATGGAGAGGAAAATAACGGTATCAAATCATGCTCGCAAACAAAAATGGTATGACAAAGAATGCCGAGAAAGTAAAGCAATTACAAAACGTTCACTCAGACAATATAGAAATAGTGGTTTAAATGAAAAGATGGATGACTACCTCTTAAAGCGACATGAATATAAACACTTGTTAAAATCAAAATCCGCCATGTATAAAAGTCATATGAAAAATAAGATTATTGATAGTATCGATGACCCAAAAACATTTTGGGCTACCATTAAGTCAATATCATCAAGGAAAATTATTAATGGAAACATCTCAAAGGAAGAATGGATAAAGTACTTTGCTACAGTATTTGATGCCATAAACATTATGGATCCAAAGAAAGTAATTATCCATGATGGATGTGATCATGATGATGAATTCAATTTGCAGTTAAACGGTGATATTCTAATTGATGAAGTCTTTGATGCTATCAACCATTTAAAACATAATAAAGCTGGTGGCCCTGATACTTTAATTCCTGAGGTATTTATCTACTCTGCAAGTACTGTAGCACCATTTTTGGTACGTTTATTTAATCAAGCCTTTAGCACTGGGCAATACCCAGAGTCTTGGTCAGAAGCAATTATTCAACCAGTTTACAAGAAAGGTAAAACAGATGACCCAAATAACTATCGTGGGATTTCCCTTTTAAATGTATGTAGTAAGCTGTACAGTTATATACTTAATAAGCGTCTAGTCACTTGGATCGAGGAGAATGAAAGTATAGGAGAAGAGCAAGCGGGTTTTAGGAAGGATCACTCTACAATAGATCATATTTTTACACTCTTTGCAGTCATTCAGAAATACTTAGCACAAAATAAAAAACTTTATGTTGCCTTCATCGACTTCAAGAAAGCATTCGACTTTGTATCATACAGTAAACTCTGGCCTATACTTTTGAAACATGGCTTAAGTGGGAGAATATTCTACGCAATTCAAAGCATGTACCAAACGGTAAAATTCCGAGTCAGAAGTGGGGACGGGTCGGGACTGTCAGATTTTCTTTTTTGTCAAAAAGGACTCAAACAAGGGGAAATAACTAGCCCATTACTCTTCTCCTTATTTATTAACGAACTAGCCACTGACATTGTTAGTAATGGAAAACATGGAGCTCAGCTTTACCCAGATTTTTACGAATTGTTTATATTGCTATTTGCTGACGACGTAGCTTTGATATCATTCACTCCAGTTGGATTACAGCATCAGCTGACTTTGCTAGCAAAGAATGCAGATTCCCTTAATCTCACAGTAAATCTGGAAAAATCGAATATTGTTATTTTTAGGAAGGGTGGGTACATTGCTAGTCGAGAAAGATGGTTTTACAAAGGTACGGAGATAAAAATTGTTAATGCTTACAATTACCTAGGAATTTTGCTCAGCACTCGGCTTTCATTCTCTTTCTCTCTTAACAAACATATAACTAAAGCAAAAGCTGGAATTCTTGATATATTTAGAACCATGTGGAGTATTGGTGATGTAACTCCATCGCTTGTCTTCAAATTATTTGATACACAAATTAAACCCATGCTTTTATACGGGTCAGAGGTTTGGGGCTTGCTAAACGACTCACGCATTGAAAAGGCACATTTATTTGCTTTAAAAAAACTTCTTAATGTATCCCCCAAAACGCCAAACGACATGGTATATGGTGAAACGGGCAGGAAACCACTATGGATAGATGCAAAAGTAAATGCAATTCGATATTGGCTACGTCTTACCAGAATGGAAAATAGTAGACTTCCTAAGAAATCATACAACATGCTTCTTAATATTCATGACAATGGTAAAGATTGCTGGGTCACGGATGTCCAGAGACATTTAACAATTTATGGTTTTGGGTTTGTTTGGCTTAATCAAGGGGTACAAGAGATTAACTGGTTTTTACGAGAATATAAAGAACGTATATCTGACTGCTGGTTTCAAGGGTGGAATGAAAGAATCAAGGAACGTGAAAGATATTCTGTGTACAGATTGTTCAAAACTGAATTATCTTTAGAACCTTACTTCGAAAGTATCAAAAATATTAAACTTCGAGACACATTCATTCGATTCAGGCTTGGCATATCTGACATAAAAACACATAAATTACGCTTTTCTTCTGACTATGGGGTAGATTTATCGTGTCCTTTGTGTAAATGCCGATTGGAAGATGAAACGCATTTTCTGTCGATGTGCACAGCAACCGATGATTTAAGACAGAAATATTTTACAAAAGAAAACGTGAAGAAACTTAAAATACATCCCATGGCGTTTTTGTGTGATGTGCAACATTCAAACAGCTTAGCAAAATTTATTTACCATAGCTTAAGACTGCGAAGTGACTCAGCGTAAATGATCTCACATACAAAGCTTCATTTCGAAAACCAATTCTTAGCATGCAAAATGCCATTCGATTTATGTTGCCACTGTTTAATTGATTCGTTGGTGGAAATGTATGTTAATCGATTGTGAAGATAGTTAAATTGACAAATGTTATTTGAATATTCTCTCTCTCTCTCTCTCTCTCTCTCTCTCTCTCTCTCTCTCTCTCTCTCTCTCTCTCTCTCTCCCTCCCTCTCTGTGACTACGTAATCGGGTCGATGGCCTCGGGTTACTTAGATATCAACCTCAGCAGTAGTCTACGATGATTGTGCGTATACATACCGTTAGATATTGTTTTGTCTTCCCTATGAAAAGCAATAGAATGTTGTGAAAAGTGTAGGAGGGAGGGAACGTTCGAAGGGGTGGGAGAGGGGGGGAGCGTGTTTTCCACGGTGATATGAGCATGTTGCTTAAGTCATTAAACCATTTGAATCTTGAATCTTGAATCCTTCCTCTCCCTCCCCGCCTCTCCCTTCCTCTCCCCATCTCTCCCTTCCTATCCCCGTCTCTCCTTCCTCTCCCTCCCCGCCTCTCCCTTCCTCTCCCCGCCTCTCCCTTCCTCTCCCTCCCCGTCTCTCCCTTCCTCTCCCCATCTCTCCTTCCTCTCCCTCCCCGCCTCTCCCTTCCTCTCCCCGTCTCTCCCTTCCTCTCCCCGCCTCTCCCTTCCTCTCCCTCCCCGTCTCTCCCTTCCTCTCCCCGTCTCTCCCTTCCTCTCCCCGTCTCTCCCTTCCTCTCCCCGTCTCTCCCTTCCTCTCCCCGCCTCTCCCTTCCTCTCCCCGTCTCTCTTCCTCTCCCCGTCTCTCCTTCCTCTCCTCCCCGCCTCTCCCTTCCTCTCCCCGCCTCTCCCTTCCTCTCCCTCCCCGTCTCTCCTCTCCCCATCTCTCCTTCCTCTCCCTCCCCGCCTCTCCCTTCCTCTCCCCATCTCTCCCTTCCTCTCCCCGCCTCTCCCTTCCTCTCCCTCCCCGTCTCTCCCTTCCTCTCCCCGTCTCTCCCTTCCTCTCCCCGCCTCTCCCTTCCTCTCCCCGCCTCTCCCTTCCTCTCCCTCCCCGTCTCTCCCTTCCTCTCCCCATCTCTACCTTCCTCTCCCTCCCCGCCTCTCCCTTCCTCTCCCCGTCTCTCCCTTCCTCTCCCCGCCTCTCCCTTCCTCTCCCTCCCCGTCTCTCCCTTCCTCTCCCCGCCTCTCCCTTCCTCTCCCCGCCTCTCCCTTCCTCTCCCTCCCCGTCTCTCCCTTCCTCTCCCCGTCTCTCCCTTCCTCTCCCCGTCTCTCTCTTCCTCTCCCTCCCTCTTATTCCTTCACTGGTGTCCATGCACTTGAACAAAATCAGACTAAATCAAAACAGGATATACATCTCATTTCATGATTCCGGTTGAATTCTAATTCATCAAAACACGATGTAATCATATCGTGACAATAACAGTGGTGTGTTTTGTCTCACATTCCTTTCGAGTTTTCAACATCTTTAACCGAAATACCCCTAGAACAGAGAGAGGGGGACAGAGAGAGGAAGGAGAGAAAAAGAAAACCGATCCCTTACCCAGCCCTGGAATCGATGAGGGCTCCAGATTTGAAGTCCAACACGTCACACGTCCGTTCTCCCCTCTGTGTGAAGCCTTTGAAATGACTTTGATTAAATCGCTTTCCTGTTCGGAAGCCTCGGCTGCCTGGAGGGCTGACATCACGAACCAAGGGTGACGAAAGGAAAACCAAACCAAACCCAAAAAGAAACCTGAACGGGAAAAAACAACAACACATTAACACATGAAGTCATAGCCCGCTCGAGGTCTACACGGTCAAAAGATTTTAGATCACGTTCCACACGTCTCGCTGTCGCTTGTGTACAATACAAACAGAAATACAAATAAGTATACACCATCTGATGCACAGCATTACGCTTCCATCATTTTTTTCCTCCATTTTGTTCTGTATCAAAGCGATGCTGATACAAGAAGAGCGAGAGGGAGAGAGACAAAGAGAGATAGAGAGAGACACAGAGACACAGAGACAAAGAGAGATAGAGAGAGACACAGAGACAGAGAGACAGAGAGACAAAGAGAGATAGAGAGAGACACAGAGACACAGAGACAGAGAGACAAAGAGAGATAGAGAGAGACACAGAGACACAGAGACAGAGAGACAAAGAGAGATAGAGAGAGACACAGAGACACAGAGACAGAGAGACAAAGAGAGATAGAGAGAGACACAGAGACACAGAGACAGAGAGACAAAGAGAGATAGAGAGAGACACAGAGACAGAGAGACAGAGAGACAAAGAGAGATAGAGAGAGACACAGAGACAGAGAGACAGACAGACAGACAGACAGAGAATAAACTTTCTTGTTACTTTAACTTTATATAAATGTATTCACCATTGCAAGTACTTGAAACATGAAACCACAGTAAACGTGATACTGATTCAAAGCCTGATGCAGCAGATTACCTCGTAGAAGACATTATTTTTTTTCTTTTTTACGAAATATCTACTGTACAGACTTTTCGTAAGTAAGATACATTGCACTGCCATTGGTTTCGTATTGGACCTCAGCTTTCAGTTATGAAAGACTGCTATTCAACAGCTCGTATGAAAGGCAGTTTGGTGCAGCTTATGATACTTTTGAATCATCGTCTTATCAGCAATGGTGTATAATACACCTTACTGACTGGTCTGGTTTGATGCATTGGGACTCGATTGGAATGCGTTATATTGGCAGGTCTCTCTCTCTCTCTCCCTCTCTTTCTCTCTCTATCTCTCTCTCTCTCTTTCTCTGTCTGTCTGTCACACACACACACACACACACACACACACATACATACACACACGCGCGCGCACACACAAATAATGCACACTTGTTTGCAGATTCCAGAGATACAGAAACAGGCAGGCCAAGAGGCCGAGTGAAAGAAAGACAGACAAAACACCGTTAAAATCCAGCTGTATCTATTGTTCGTGTTTTCTTTTATCTCATCCTGGGGCTGTCCATGTGGATACTTTCTAAATGGCTGCTAAACGTCCTGGCCACACTTTTCTTTTTCTTTTTTTTAAGTGAAGCACTTGTCACATGATTTCGATTTTGGAAAAAAAAAAAGGTGGAGGGGATGTGGGGGCGGGGGGATGACCCTTCCCCAGGCTCGCCTTCGTGCATCCTGCACTGAACAGAAAGCCATACCGAGAAATCAGGTTTGTCATTGTGAAGGGCTTGGTGCCTCATTTCAGCCACAGTGCTGTCATGGAACACGGTGATGGACAGAAGTGGTAGTCATTGTGAAGGGCTTTGTGCCTCATTTCAGCCACAGTGCTGTCATGGAACACGGTGATGGACAGAAGTGGTAGTCATTGTGAAGGGCTTGGTGCCTCATTTCAGCGACAGAAGTGGTAGTCATTGTGAAGGGCTTGGTGCCTCATTTCAGCCACAGTGCTGTCATGGAACACGGTGATGGACAGAAGTGGTAGTCATTGTGAAGGGCTGTGTGCCTCATTTCAGCCACAGTGCTGTCATGGAACACGGTGATGGACAGAAGTGGTAGTCATTGTGAAGGGCTGTGTGCCTCATTTCAGTCACAGTGCTGTCATGGAACACGGTGATGAACAGAAGTGGTAGTCATTGTGAAGGGCTGTGTGCCTCATTTCAGTCACAGTGCTGTCATGGAACACGGTGATGGACAAAAGTGGTAGTCATTGTGAAGGGCTTTGTGCCTCATTTCAGTCACAGTGCTGTCATGGAACACGGTGATGGACAGAAGTGGTAGTCATTGTGAAGGGCTTTGTGCCTCATTTCAGCCACAGTGCTGTCATGGAACACGGTGATGGACAGAAGTGGTAGTCATTGTGAAGGGCTTTGTGCCTCATTTCAGCCACAGTGCTGTCATGGAACACGGTGATGGACAGAAGTGGTAGGCAGGCTGAAGGAGAGGCAAACAAACACATGGGGGAGGGGAGGGATAGAATGTGTGTGTGTGTGTGTGTGTGTGTGTGTGTGTGTGTGTGTGTGTGTGTGTGTGTGTGTGATAGAATGTGTGTGTGAGAGTGATATAATGTGTGTGTGTGTGTGTGTGTGTGTGTGTGTGTGTGTGTGTGTGTGTGATAGAATGTGTGTGTGAGAGTGATATAATGTGTGTGTGTGTGTGTGTGTGTGTGTGTGTGTGTGTGTGTGTGTGTGATAGAATGTGTGTGTGAGAGTGATAGAATGTGTGTGTGTGTGTGTGTGTGTGTGTGTGTGTGTGTGTGTGTGTGTGTGTGTGTGTGTTATAGAATGTGTGTGTGTGTGTGTGTGTGTGTGTGTGTGTGTGTGTGTGTGTGTGTGCGTGCGTATGTGTGTGTGAGTTTGTGTATGTGTGTTTGTGTGTGCGTGTGTGTATGTATGTGTGTGTATGTGTCTGCATGTGCCTTTGAAAGAGGGACAGAGAGAGAAAGAGAGAGACCGATAGACAGAGACACAGAGAGACGGAGAAAGAGAGGAACATGCGGGGCGAGAGAGAGAGAGAGAGAGAGAGAGAGAGAGAGAGAGAGAGACACACACACACACACACACACACACACACACACACACACACACACACACACAGAAGGACAAAGAAGCAGACGAAGACAGACAAATAATTGGATGGATGGAAGGAGAGGTGGCGGATAAATGGAATAGAAGAGGAAGAGGAGGAATACAAAAAATTGAAAGACAAAAAAGAAGAAAAACCCAACAAGCGGAAGGAACGAAAGAAAGGAAGAAAAACACAAAGGAGAAGAATGAAAGAGAGAAGAAGGGGTAAAATACAACACAACCAAAAAACGCCACGCTATAAACGGCACACATCTTTGTACGTCAGGGCGGAGTCTAGAATCTTACAGCGAATGAATCGAAAACTAATTTACAAAACCTTGGACATAAGCTCGATTCCGGTATTCTTGGTTAACGGAGAAAGAACATGAAGAAAGAAGAAAAAAAAAGAAAGGAAGGATGAAAGAAAGAATGAAAGAAGGAAAGAAAGAAAGAAAGAACGAAAGAACGAAATAAAGAAGGAACAAAAATGTCGGAAGGATGGAATAAAGAAAATAATGGGAGGATAAAGGGAAAAGGGAAAAAAGAAAGAAAGGAAGAAAGAAGGATGGAAAAGAAAGAAAGAAAGAACGAACGAAAGAAAGAACAAAAATGTCGGAATGAAGGAATAAGAAAAAAATTAAAAAAGGAGAGGATGAGAAAGGAGAGAGGGGGAGAAGAAAACACACACAAAAAACAAAAACAAAAACAACAGAAAACAGATGGAAAATGGACACACCAAAACATTAATATAAAAAAAACTGTCAGACTGACAAGTTGAAGACAGAAAGAAAGGAAGAAATAAAGAACAGGGGAAAAAACAGGATGACTGAAATAAGAAAACAACAACAACAACGCTTCACTTTCAGTATCCAGGGGAAATGTAGGACCCATCAATTTACGCAACATCACATGCCTTAAAAATCAAACAAAAGAAGACAAGGACAGACAGAAGGCAGGAAGGAAGGAAGGAAGGAAGGAAAGAAGGGAGGAAGGAAGGCAGGAAGGAAGGGAGGAAGGAAGGCAGGCAGGAAGGGAGGAAGGAAGGCAGGAAGGAAGGAAGGAAGGAAGGAAGGCAGGAAGGAAGGGAGGAAGGAAGGCAGGAAGGAACGGAGGAAGGAAGGAAGGAAGGCAGGAAGGAAGGAAGGAAGGGAGGGTGGAAGGCAGGCAGGAAGGAAGGAAGGGAGGAAGGGAGGCAGGAAGGGAGGAAGGGAGGCAGGCAGGCAGGAAGGAAGGCAGGAAGGGAGGAAGGGAGGCAGGCAGGAAGGGAGGAAGGAAGGCAGGAAGGAAGGGAGGGAGGAAGGAAGGCAGGAAGGAAGGAAGGAAGGCAGGCAGGAAGGAAGGGAGGGAGGAAGGAAGGAAGGAAGGAAGGAAGGGAGGGTGGAAGGAAGGAAGGGAGGGTGGAAGGCAGGCAGGAAGGTAGGAAGGGAGGAAGGAAGGGAGGAAGGGAGGAAGGAAGGCAGGCAGGAAGGGAGGAAGGGTGGCAGGAAGGAAGGGAGGATGGAAGGCAGGCAGGAAGGGAGGGAGGAAGGAAGGCAGGAAGGAAGGGAGGATGGAAGGCAGGAAGGGAGGAAGGAAGGAAGGCAGGAAGGAAGGGAGGAAGGAAGGCAGGCAGGCAGGAAGGGAGGAAGGAAGGAAGGCAGGAAGGGAATAAGGAAGGCAGGAAGGAAGGCAGCAAGGAAGGGAGGAAGGAGGGAAGGCAGGAAGGAAGGGAGGAAGGAAGGAAGGCAGCAAGGAAGGGAGGAAGGAAAGAAGGGAGGCAGGAAGGCAGGAAGGAAAGAAGGGAGGAAGGAAGGCAGGCAGGAAGGAAGGGAGGAAGGAAGGCAGGAAGGAAGGAAGGGAGTAAGGAAGGCAGGAAGGAAGGGAGGAAGAAAGGGCGGAAGGAAGGGAGGAAGAGAGGAAGGAAGGAAGGAAGGCAGGAAGGAAGGCAGGAAGGAAGGCAGCAAGGAAGGGAGGAAGGAAGGAAGGAAGGAAGGGAGGCAGGAAGGGAGGAAGGGAGGCAGGCAGGCAGGAAGGAAGGAAGGCAGGAAGGGAGGAAGGGAGGCAGGCAGGAAGGGAGGAAGGAAGGCAGGAAGGAAGGGAGGGAGGAAGGAAGGCAGGAAGGAAGGAAGGAAGGCAGGAAGGAAGGGAGGGAGGAAGGAAGGCAGGAAGGAAGGAAGGAAGGAAGGGAGGGAGGAAGGAAGGAAGGGAGGGTGGAAGGCAGGCAGGAAGGTAGGAAGGGAGGAAGGAAGGGAGGAAGGGAGGAAGGAAGGCAGGCAGGAAGGGAGGAAGGGAGGCAGGAAGGGAGGAAGGGAGGAAGGGAGAAAGGGTGGCAGGAAGGAAGGGAGGAAGGAAGGCAGGCAGGAAGGAAGGGAGGAAGGAAGGGAGGAAGGAAGGGAGGAAGGAAGGGAGGAAGGAAGGAAGGAAGGAAGGCAGGAAGGAAGGAAAAGCAAAGAGGGGAGGAACAGATACAACAGGACTCACACTGTCACATTCCCAAAACTATCAATTCTTATGTCTGCATTATCTACCAAACATCTATCAACAATACGGCAAAAACGCTTTCCCCGGAAATGTCAGCCTACGAAAAGAAGCACATTACAAAAAAGCAATTTAATTAGATACAATCGCGTTAGTAGAGCATTTAATTTTTTCAGCTGTACAGACATGGAATTTACTGGGGAGGGGGGGGGGTGTCTTTTTTCTTCTTCTTTTGTTGGTCTGTTAACGTTCTCCTTTAAAACAAATCGTAATGGTAAAGCTTTTGATTTTTTCAGCTGTACAGATATGGAATTTACTCTGTTTTTTTCTTTTTGGTTTTGTTTTTGCTTTTGTTTTGGGGTTGGGTTTTTTTGTTGTTGTTTTTTGTTTGTTTGTTTGTTTTTTGTTTGTTTTTTTTGTTTTGTTTGTTTTTGTTTTGGGTTTTTTTGTTTTTTTTGGGGGGGGGTTCTTTGTTTTTTGTGGGGGTTTTTTGTTTGTATTTTTTTAGTCCGTTCACCTTTTTCTTTAAACCAAATCTGACAACTTTTCTTTTCAAGTAGTCTCTGAAATTATTGAGACACTCTTTATTTTCTTAATCCACTTTTATTTTTGTGTGCGTGCGTGTGCGTGCGTGCGTGCGTGCGTGCGTGTGTGTGTGTGTGTGTGTGTGTGTGTGTGTGTGTGTGTGTGTGTGTGTGTTCGTTCGTTCTTTCGTTTAGCGTCTTTTCACTATTAGTGATATTAGACGTGTGTGCGTGCGTACATGTGTGTGTGTGTGCTTATGTAGGGACAGTTGGGTGTGGCAGGTGCTACTGTAAAACACTTTGAGATGCTTAAAAGCTAATCATTAATGTTCTATCGTCATATTCATCTGAACTCAGGTGTCTTATTTAACGTGGACTGAAAACAATTGATGCACAGTTCATTTCACGGATATTTTGATACTGCACGGATATACCCATTTCAGTCATTTCCACTTGCACTTCAGCCAGGGCGTGAGAGTGAGACGGGTTTCCTGTTTGGATGTGTACACCTGGGGGCAATGAAAACCCTTTCCATTGTGTGAATACTCTCCCTGTAAGGTTTGTTTCGTACGCTCTTAAAGGCTTTCACCCACAACCCCCCACACCTAACCCCCCCACCCCCCAATCCCTCATCCCCCCCCCTCCACACACACACACAGACGGATAGACAGAGATAGACAGACAGAGAGAAAGACAGATACAGAGAGAGCGAGACTGACAGACGGCGACAGACAGGGAGAAAAAGTTCTTGCCATTTGCTGGCAGCTCCGTTCTTCTCTTTCTTTGCTCCAAACCCCAAACGAAGAGTATAACCACGTCAGAGTGTAACAGAGGCCTCTCTGCAGTACCTCCCGTGCTCAGTCTGCCGTCCTCGTTTCTGACCACACAGCACGACTACTTCACACACACACACACACACACACACACACACACACACACACACACACACACACACACACACACACACACACACACACACATACACACACACACACACACACACACACACACACACACACACACACACACACACGTGCACTTCATGCATGCATTACGTCCTCTTTGTAAGAATGTCCATTGCAACAACCTGTCACCTTTCATCAGCACCCGTGTTGAATGTAGATAGCAGTCACCTTTCATCAGTACCCGTGTTGAATGTAGATACCTGTCAACTTTCATCAGCACCCGTGTTGAATGTAGATACCAATCACCTTTCATCAGCACCCGTGTTGAATGTAGATACCAATCACCTTTCATCAGCACCCGTGTTGAATGTAGATAGCAGTCACCTTTCATCAGTACCCTTGTTGAATGTAGATACCAATCACCTTTCATCAGTACCCGTGTTGAATGTAGATACCTGTCACCTTTCATCAGCACCCGTGTTGAATGTAGATACCTGTCACCTTTCATCAGCACCCGTGTTGAATGTAGATGCCAATCACCTTTCATCACCCCCCGTGTTGAATGTAGATACCAATCACCTTTCATCAGTACCCGTGTTGAATGTAGATACCAGTCACCTTTCATCAGTACCCGTATTGAATGTAGATACCAATCACATTTCATCAGCACCCTTGTTGAATGTAGATACCAATTACCTTTCATCAGCATCCGTGTTGAAAGTAGATACCAGTCACCTTTCATCAGCACCCGTGTTGAATGTAGATACCAATCACCTTTCATCAGTACCCGTGTTGAATGTAGATACCAATCACCTTTCATCAGCACCCTTGTTGAATGTAGATACCAGTCAACTTTCATCAGCACCCGTGTTGAATGTAGATACCAATCACCTTTCATCAGCACCCTTGTTGAATGTAGATAGCAGTCAGCTTTCATCAGCATCCGTGTTGAATGCAGATACCTGTCACCTTTCATCAGCACCCGTGTTGAATGTAGATTCCAATCACCTTTCATCAGCACTCGTGTTGAATGTAGATAGCAGTCAACTTTCATCAGCACCCGTGTTGAATGTAGATACCAATCACCTTTCATCAGCACTCGTGTTGAATGTAGATACCAATCACCTTTCATCAGCACCCGTGTTGAATGTAGATAGCAGTCAACTTTCATCAGTACCAGTGTTGAATGTAGATACCAATCACCTTTCATCAGTACCCGTGTTGAATGTAGATACCAATCACCTTTCATCAGTACCCGTGTTGAATGTAGATAGCAGTCACCTTTCATCAGCACCCGTGTTGAATGTAGATACCAGTCACCTTTCATCAGCACCCGTGTTGAATGTAGATAGCAGTCACCTTTCATCAGCACCCGTGTTGAATGTAGATAGCAGTCAACTTTCATCAGTACCCGTGTTGAATGTAGATAGCAGTCAACTTTCATCAGTACCCGTGTTGAATGTAGATAGTAGTCAACTTTCATCAGCACCCGTGTTGAATGTAGATACCAATCAGATTGCATCAGCACCCATGTTGAATGTAGATACCAATCAAATTGCATCAGCACTCATGTTGAATATAGATATCAGTCACCTTTCATCAGCACCCGTGTTGAATATAGATATCAGTCACCTTTCATCAGCACTCATGTTGAATATAGATATCAGTCACTTTTCATCAGCACCCGTGTTGAATGTAGATACCAATCACCTTTCATCAGCACTCGTGTTGAATGTTGATACCAATCACCTTTCATCAGCACCCGTGTTGAATGTAGATAGCAGTCAACTTTCATCAGTACCTGTGTTGAATGTAGATAGCAGTCACCTTTCATCAGTACCCGTGTTGAATGTAGATAGCAGTCAACTTTCTTCAGCACCCGTGTTGAATGTAGACACCAATCACCTTTCATCAGCACCCGTGTTGAATGTAGACACCAATCACCTTTCATCAGCACCCGTGTTGAATGTAGATAGCAGTCAACTTTCATCAGTACCCGTGTTGAATGTAGATAGCAGTCACCTTTCATCAGCACCCGTGTTGAATGTAGATACCAGTCACCTTTCATCAGCACCCGTGTTGAATGTAGATAGCAGTCAACTTTCATCAGTACCCGTGTTGAATGTAGATAGCAGTCAACTTTCATCAGCACCCGTGTTGAATGTAGATACCAATCAGATTGCATCAGCACCCATGTTGAATGTAGATACCAATCAGATTGCATCAGCACCCATGCTGAATGTAGATACCAATCAAATTGCATCAGCACTCATGTTGAATATAGATATCAGTCACCTTTCATCAGCACCCGTGTTGAATATAGATATCAGTCACCTTTCAACAGCACCCGTGTTGAATGTAGATACCAGTCACCTTTCATCAGCACTCGTGTTGAATGTAGATAACAGTCAGCTTTCATCAGCACCCGTGCTGAATGTAGATACCAGTCACCTTTCATCAGCACTCATGTTGAATATAGATATCAGTCACCTTTCATCAGCACCCGTGTTGAATGTAGATAACAGTCACCTTTCATCAGCACCCGTGTTGAATGTAGATAGCAGTCACCTTTCATCAGCACCCGTGTTGAATATAGATATCAGTCACCTTTCATCAGCACCCGTGTTGAATGTAGATAACAGTCAGCTTTCATCAGCACCCGTGCTGAATGTAGATACCAGTCACCTTTCATCAGCACCCGTGTTGAATGTAGATACCAGTCACCTTTCATCAGCACCCGTGTTGAATGTAGATACCAGTCACCTTTCATCAGCACCCGTGTTGAATGTAGATACCAGTCACCTTTCATCAGCACCCGTGCTGAATGTAGATAGCAGTCACCTTTCATCAGCACCCGTGCTGAATGTAGATAGCAGTCACCTTTCATCAGCACCCGTGCTGAATGTAGATACCAGTCACCTTTCATCAGCACCCGTGTTGAATGTAGATACCAGTCACCTTTCATCAGCACCAGTGTTTAATGCTGATGCCAGTCAACTGGCATTAATTAACACTGATCAAAGCAGAAGTTTCTCAGTAACTGAAGAAGACAGAAGACAAAATAACACAGCATCACGAAATGGACAAAGAATTAACAGGCGCATTAATTAGTTCCTGGTTTGTTTGTTTGTTGTTTTTTTGTTGTTGTTGTGTTTTTTTTTCTTTTTTTTGTTTGTTTGTTTGTTTGTTTGTTTGTTTTGTGTTTTCTTTCTTTGTTGTTTTTGTTTTTGTTTTAATTTGAAGGGAACTAGAGTCTTGCATTTTCTCTCTCAGGTCATATGCCCTGAATCCTAAACAAAAAAAAGAAAAAAAAAAGAAAAAGGAAAGTATTAAAAAATGTCAAAGTAAAGAAAGTATAAAAAAAATTTAAAAAAAGAAAGAAAGAAAAAAAGAGAAAGATGTGGATTGGTACCTTATGCAATAAACCGAATGAAATTCCACAACAGACTAAAAGACAAACTCGGACGAATATGCATAGTTGAGTATGTCCCAAGGTATACCGCAGATGGTTGCAGTTAGAGGTTTTCCTCGACAAAGATGGCTCGTCAATGGCACGTTACCTATGCTTCGTGCAAATGTATCAGTGATCTGGATTTTGTTGATGTTGCTGTTGAGAAACTGAAACTGAAACTTTCTGAATTAGCAAACGTTCATTCAACCTTTCTTTTGTGTAACATGTTGAAACTGAAACTTCCTGAATTAGCAAACGTTCATTGAACCTTTCTTTTATGTAATATGGTGAGCTATCAACGCAAAAGGTTGATGGAAACACTGAAGTGAGCAGTGCTTGGTGGACACCTCAATGGCTCCACTGCCATGAATGGGAGGACACGCCAGCAATGCACTACGCCGTGAGAAGGGGGTCTGGAAAGGAATTTTCAGAAATAAAAGATGTCTCTCCTCGGAAGAAACTTCAGCATGACAACCTCGAGCAAAACTTTAAAGGTTCATTTCGCCATTCTTTCAGTCGTGGTGTACTGGTGAAGACCGATTCTTTCAGTCCTGATGTACTGGTGAAGACTGATTCTTTCCGTCCTGATGTACTGGTGAAGACTGATTCTTTCAGTCCTGATGTACCGATGAAGACTGATTCTTTCAGTCCTGATGTACTGGTGAAGACTGATTCTTTCCGTCCTGATGTACTGGTGAAGACTGATTCTTTCAGTCCTGGTGTACTGGTGAAGACTGATTCTTTCAGACCTGATGTACTGGTGAAGACTGATTCTTTCAGTCCTGGTGTACTGGTGAAGAATGATTCTTTCAGACCTGATGTACTGGTGAAGACTGATTCTTTCAGTCCTGGTGTACTGGTGAAGACTGATTCTTTCAGTCCTGATGTACTGGTGAAGACTGATTCTTTCAGTCCTGATGTACTGGTGAAGACTGATTCTTTCAGTCCTGGTGTACTGGTGAAGACTGATTCTTTCAGTCCTGATGTACTGGTGAAGACTGAGTAGTCAAGGCTCCATCCCAGACTGGAAGGTACTTCTGTGGAGAATCTCTCCTGCTGACACATGAGGGCTGGTAGTGGTTTGTAGACAGGGTCTGGTGTCGTATACTGTCTGTCTGTCTGTCTGTCTGTCTGTCTGTCTGTCTCTGTCTGTCTGTCTGTCTGTCTCTCTCTGTCTACACAGTTGGTGGAACACTGAGTAAAAGAACCTGTTGAATGGCGGTTTGATAGCTCACCCAATCAGGGGATCCATTTCGAGTCTGATGAGGGATGGGGGGAGAAAGAGAGACAGACACACAGACTGGTGAAGACTGATTCTTTCAGTCCTGCGTGAAGACTGATTCTTTCCGTCCTGATGTACCGATGAAGACTGATTCTTTCAGTCCTGGTGAACTGGTGAAGACTGATTCTTTCAGTCCTGGTGTACTGGTGAAGACTGATTCTTTCAGTCCTGATGTACTGGTGAAGACTGAGTAGTCAAGGCTCCATCCCAGACTGGAAGGTACTTCTGTGGAGAATCTCTCCTGCTGACACATGAGGGCTGGTAGTGGTTTGTAGACAGGGTCTGGTGTCGTATACTGTCTGTCTGTCTGCTTGTCTGTCTGTCTGCCTGTCTGTCTGTCTCTGTCTCTCTGTCTGTCTGTCTGTCTGTCTGTCTGTCTCCACAGTTGGTGGAACACTGAGTAAAAGAGCCTGTTGAATGGCGGTTTGATAGCTCACCTAATCAGGGGATCCATTTCGTGTCTGATGGGGGAGGGGGGAGAAAGAGAGACAGACACACAGACAGATACAAAGAGAGAGTTTGTGCGTGAAGGCACGTGATCAGAACAGATTTCTCTCTGAAGTCAAGCCAACTGAAAGTCAACTGTGCATATGATTTCTATACAAAGACGTCTTTTTGCAACACCTCGGTTATATACAGGTGATGGAGCGCGGTTGGAACATTAAGCTAACGGACAGCAAGGTTTTTATAGTAATGTCAATTTTATTCACAATGCACAAATTCAAGAAACACGTAAGTTAGGTTCGATGCACAATGTAAAAGAAATGTGTGACTTAAAAAAAAAAAAAGGTAATAATTTCAAAATGAACGGTACGATGTTTCTGTCGTTAATGAGACTTTAACAACGTGTTGTGAAACTTAAGTCATATGACGAATTGAGAAGATATTAATTAACAATGAAAATGGGCAATACTCTGCACCCTGTTAATGTAATCAAACTTACATCAACAGAACTAGCTATATATTAACAAAATATTTTGCTGTGATTTATCAAGCACAGCAAGTTCAGATGGCCAATAGACATAAGCATTTGTATCCTAAGCAAAATAACAAAGTTGATCCGAACGATACTACCAATGAAGGAGAGATGGACGGTGGCTGGTGTGAAATTGGTGGCTCTGATTCACAGACAGCAGTCTGTCGATGTATACCGTTTCAGTTTCAGTCTCAGGGTGTCAGAGCTTTAGAACAGACCTTTATACGCTACACCACATGTGCTGTAAAAAAAAATATAGATAAGAATCAAAAAGCAGCAGATGGATGTTTGACCTTCACACAAACACGACGCACTGGTCGGCACAGGAGAGATAATCCTTTCTTTTTTAGTAAAGCATTAATATGTACGAAACATAATGTACCAATAAATAATTGCATTACACTGTAACGAAGGAAAATGTATGTAGGAGGCAAAGGATTGAAATGAAAACAGAGAAATATGTTGTGACCAAAAGAGAAATACAATACACATGTTACACCTTAGTGTTTGGAAATATCCTTAGTGTGTGAAAATGTCACTAAACTGTATGGAAAACGCACACAGACACACACACACACACACACACACACACACACACACACACACACACACACACACACACACACACACACACACACACACACACACACACACACACA
Organism: Babylonia areolata; assembly: GCF_041734735.1. NCBI lineage: Eukaryota > Metazoa > Mollusca > Gastropoda > Neogastropoda > Buccinidae > Babylonia > Babylonia areolata. The sequence goes on along the minus strand of NC_134880.1, from coordinate 808,515 downwards.
CACACACACACACACACACACACACACACAGCATGCCAGTGGACTGATACAGTTGGAGGTAAGACAAACAGATAACTATGCAGATTAACCTTGTGGGAGATACTGCTGTGGTCAACAGAAAGAAAAAGACAAAAAAGACAACACTAAAATCATGTGTGAAGTCCTCTTTTGATTTCTTCTCTTTCTCTCTCTCTTTCTTTCTCTTTTTCTCTCTTTCTTTCCTTTTTTCATTCTTTCTTTTCCTTCTTTCTGTGCATCAGTGTTCGTCATTCTCTCCGCATTTCTACATTCTTTTATTTTCTTCTTCTCATTTTCTCTCTTTCCAATCCGTTAGTCTCTCCTCTTTCTGTGATTGACAATC
>NC_134880.1:803154-805654 GCF_041734735.1 Babylonia areolata | reverse complement strand
TGTTTTTTGTTTGTGTTTCTTGTTTTGTTTTTGCTTTGTTTTGTATAATCGTTTTTGTTCTTTTGAATGAGGAACGGGTATTCTTTGTTTGATTGAAGGATTCAAACAACCGACGTTTTCTGAAATATAAACTCTCTCTCTCTCTCTCTCTCTCTCTCTCTCTCTCTCTCTCTCTCTCTCTCTCTCTCTCTCTCTCTCTCTCTCTCTCTCTCTCTCTCTCTTGTGCCTTCACACGAAAGAAAAAAAAGTCATTTTCAGTTCATCATATCAAGGCCCAATACTCAGCTTTAATCACAGTATACAGTCGGGCCGGCAGCAAAGTGAGAGCTGTATCATCAATGGTTTCTCCATTGCAATGGGAAAGTTTTTACAGCTTAGTCTTTTGTGAAGGACTATGACTCTCAAACTGGGAGGTAAAATTGCACTGGCTCTCAGTGCTGCAGCCTTGGGGGCTAGATGGCATTTGGGAACCATTCCAACGCCGACTGTCCTAAAACCCTCTTGGCCGAGAGAGTGGGGATGTAACTTGGGCAAGACACTCTCCACTATAATCAAATTCTAGCCCAGATAGTTGGGACAACAGTGCCTCCTCTGCTGTTGTGAAGGTCATAGTCGGACACGACTAACTGTCATATATATATATATATATATATAAGTCATAAGCTGCTGTCTTCTCAACCACTAACAAAGAAACGCTGATAAATTATCAAGCCAGATTTTGAAAGTGTTTATCAGCTAATTTTCTCGTGGTTTTTGTACTTTTAGCCAAAATACTCCCAAAAGGGGCGAAGAAGAACACAAATTCCTGACCAATCCCCAAATCGATGTGTTTCAATCAATATCTAAAGTCGAACAGGTCCGTCAAACCCTTATATTATGTGAAGCCTTTCAATTTACCTTGATTAAATCAGTTTTCTTGATCAAAAATTTCGGCCGCTTCGAGGGCCGAGATGACGCAGCGAGGGTGATGAAGGGAAAGAAAAATATTGTTGTCTCCTGCTCGGGGTAGACGGTAAAAAAAGAAAGAAAAATGTTGTTGTCTCCTGCTCGGGGTAGACGGTAAAAAAAGACAGAAAAATGTTGTTGTCTCCTGCTCGGGGTAGACGGTAAAAAAAGACAGAAAAATGTTGTTGTCTCCTGCTCGGGGTAGACGGTAAAAAAGACAGAAAAATGTTGTTGTCTCCTGCTCGGGGTAGACGGTAAAAAAAGACAGAAAAATGTTGTTGTCTCCTGCTCGGGGTAGACGGTAAAAAAAGACAGAAAAATGGTTGAGCTCCCGTTCCGCCATGTTGCCTGGAGAATCCAACAGATACAGAAAGACAATCAATCAGATGTCGTTTGATGCACTGCGTTATCTTTCCTTCATTTCATTATCTGGGTAATGCTGTACTGACACACCAACAACAACAACAGCTATCTGGGTAATGCTGTACTGACACACCAACAACAACAACAGCTATCTGGGTGTGGTGTGTCCATCGAGATCGATGATGACCATCGTTGTCATCCAGATGGGGGATGGGGGATGGGGGGAGGGTGGTGGTGGGGTGGGGGGAAGGATGCTCATGAATCTATCTGTGAGTGCGCAGATGGCTGAATAGTCCAATCTGCGCACGAAATGTTCGCTGACAGTTGGGGCAGACAAAGACAGGCATATCATTATCAGATGTCGTTTGATGCACTGCGTTATTTTTCCTTCATTGTATTATCTGGGTAATGCTGTACTGACACACCAACAACAACAACAGCTATCTGGGTAATGCTTTACTGACACACCAACAACAACAACAGCTATCTGGGTAATGCTGTACTGACACACCAACAACAACAACAGCTATCTGGGTAATGCTTTACTGACACACCAACAACAACAACAGCTATCTGGGTAATGCTGTACTGACACACCAACAACAACAACAGCTATCTGGGTAATGCTGTACTGACACACCACCAACAACAACAGCTATCTGGGTAATGCTGTACTGACACACCACCAACAACAACAGCTATCTGGGTAATGCTGTACTGACACACCAACAACAACAACAGCTATCTGGGTAATGCTTTACTGACACACCAACAACAACAGCTATCTGGGTAATGCTGTACTGACACACCAACAACAACAACAGCTATCTGGGTAATGCTTTACTGACACACCAACAACAACAACAGCTATCTGGGTAATGCTTTACTGGCACACCAACAACAACAGCTATCTGGGTAATGCTGTACTGACACACCAACAACAACAACAGCTATCTGGGTAATGCTTTACTGACACACCAACAACAACAACAGCTATCTGGGTAATGCTTTACTGACACACCAACAACAACAACAGCTATCTGGGTAATGCTTTACTGGCACACCAACAACAACAGCTATCTGGGTAATGCTGTACTGACACACCAACAACAACAACAGCTATCTGGGTAATGCTTTACTGACACACCAACAACAACAACAGCTATCTGGGTAATGCTTTACTGACACACCA
>NC_134880.1:798154-800654 GCF_041734735.1 Babylonia areolata | reverse complement strand
CCTATCTACCTCAAGTCTCCTAGGGCCATTGGACCGTAGAAAACCATCTACCTCAGCACTGACAAAGGCGTTTGTCTCAACAGTGCCTGCCGTCTTCAGGTCCGACACCCTCGTCTCTTCCCCAGACATGTCTCCACACAGTTTCCCACGCAACACGTCTTCCGTTCGGCTCCGTGCACTTCACCGAGTGTCGCTTTTCTCTGCGGTATCGTCGATAGAAGTGTCATGTCAAGGACAAACAGTCGGTTCACATTGGCTTCTGTGGAACGTAACCAAGTCAGCTTAAACTGACACGTCTGGGGCGTAATCACATCAATAAATGAACTTGATGGCAGAGAGGTTTTAGGTAATTGAGTAATGGTAAGAGACCAAAATCAGTGGACAAAGAAATGCCAGATGTCTAACTTTTATCATGTTTTCCTAACTCTTTTTTCTTCTTTGCTGGAGCGAAAGGAGAATGGTGTCACAAAAGTTGGTGTGTTTTTTTTCTTTCTCCGAACTTAGATGCCGTGCTTCTGAACAGCCATATATCTTCTCTGTATAATCCAATAACTTTCCGTGACATTATCGAAGCTAGATTCGGGCTGACATCTAATCCAGAAATGCCAAATTGCATTGTGATATCCACGTACGGGAAGTTTTGTTCGCAAGGCTCGGCCTGTCGATAACAGCAATGCACTGTGACACCCAAGCAAGGTTTTAGGAAAGGTTTCGAGGCTCGATAAATCTGCAAATACTATTCTAGAACAATAGTATGATGGGAAAGTGGTTTCTTTGGTTTCGGTGGTGGTGCTTTGTTTCCATCATGGGATTTCCCTGAATTTTTAAAGTTCCATGCCTTGCTTTAATAATCTTGCATGTAAGCTGCCGTCTTCACACACAATGATATGTTCATGGGCAATAAAGAAGCCAGTCGGTGGTTCACAGTTGTCCCTGAGAAGACATCAATACAAACTGCACGAGAAGAAAATGAAAACACTTCAACTTGGCGCAGAACAGAGGGCCTTTCGAGACTGACTCAAATAGAAACGTCTAGCTTCACTCCGCCATTCCTTCAGCTTGATAGACTGCTGAATACGGGACAGAGTTTCCAGACAGAGAAAGCCATTCCTTCAGACTTGATAGACTGTTGAATACGGGACAGAGTTTCCAGACAGATAAAGCCATTCCTTCAGACTTGATGACTGTTGAATACGGGACAGAGTTTCCAGACAGAGAAAACCATTCCTTCAGACTTGATGACTGCTGAATACGGAACAGAGTTTCCAGACAGATAAAGCCATTCCTTCAGACTTGATGACTGCTGAATACGGAACAGAGTTTCAAGACAGAGAAAGTCATTCCTTCAGACTTGATGACTGTTGAATACGGGACAGAGTTTCCAGACAGAGACAACCATTCCTTCAGACTTGATGACTGCTGAATACGGAACAGAGTTTCCAGACAGATAAAGTCATTCCTTCAGACTTGATGACTGTTGAATACGGAACAGAGTTTCCAGACAGATAAAGCCATTCCTTCAGACTTGATGACTGCTGAATACGGGACAGAGTTTCCAGACAGATAAAGCCATTCCTTCAGACTTGATGACTGCTGAATACGGGACAGAGTTTCCAGACAGAGACAACCATTCCTTCAGACTTGATGACTGCTGAATACGGGACAGAGTTTCCAGATAGAGAAAGCCATTCCTTCAGACTTGATGACTGCTGAATACGGGACAGAGTTTCCAGACAGAGACAACCATTCCTTCAGACTTGATGACTGCTGAATACGGAACAGAGTTTCCAGATAGAGACAACCATTCCTTCAGACTTGATGACTGCTGAATACGGGACAGAGTTTCCAGACAGAGAAAACCACAGAGACTGAAAGACTTCCGTTCTGTGAAGAAGCCTGCAACCAGGAGACTATCATAGTGACAACACAGCACTATTGAGATCGACTCTCTCTCTCTCTCTTTCTCTCTCTCTCTCACACACACACACACACACACACACACACACACACACACACACACACACACACACACACACAGAGAGAGAGAGAGAGAGAGAGTTGAACTAGACATTGACAACAAGGTTAATACTTTAAACAGGACGTGTCGTATTTTACGGTTTTTAGCATTTCATCGTATCAAAGTGACGGCACGGCATTATGTTAATTACCTGCATAATTCGAAAATAGAATCCACGAACGATAGGTTGATGTCAGCACTGGGGATACCAATAACCTTTTTGATGTAAACTGTCTTCCATGTGATGTCACCAGGAGAGAAAAAAAAAACACATTCAATTTTCCTTGCAAACTGACGTTTCAGTCCAGCCGCTTTAATCGGAAACAATGAATTTTAAGTGTTGTTCTGAATTATTTGTTGAGGTTGCCCGACACTGCTGAAATCAATTTCAAACCCACACAGGGTATTTGCATTCAAACGCCAACAGGGTCTTAGCACCACTGGCCTTTCGCACTTTGCTGTTTGCTCCGAAGACGTTTCAGT
>NC_134880.1:768154-793154 GCF_041734735.1 Babylonia areolata | reverse complement strand
TGGTGCCTCATGAAGGACGTGTCAGGATGGTGCCTCAGGAAGGACGGGTCAGGGTGGTGCCTCAGGAAGGACGGGTCAAGGACTGGTCAGGATGGTGCATCATGAAGGACGGGTCAGGATGGTGCATCATGAAGGACGGGTCAAGGACGGGTCAGGATTGTGCATCATGAGGGACGTCAGACACACCCGATCCTTACTGACGGAGCAGCGCCAATCAGAAATCAGGATCACTCTGGGACAGATTGTCTGGGGGACCAATCATGTGTGTGTGTGTGTGGGTGGGGGGGGGGTATGTCTGGACGGTACCTTCACTTCGCCGTGAGTCAGTGTACACCTGGGTCTGTTTCTAGACCAACAACAGAATGACAGAATGTGTTGGTGGCACATCCTGAAGGGAAGTCATGCTGGTGACAACTTTCATCTGGATAACAAAGTGGCAGACAATCCGTACGGTGATACCGCCATTTGGATTTTTTTTTTCTCGGTGGTTATGCATCAGCTGAAATCTTTCGGTAATTTTTTGGTGAAAATGAATATTAAATAAAGTCAACAAAAAGCCACTGTTTCTTGATTCAACACTACTAACAGAACAAAATGCTGATGCGATACACCTCCAGAGTATGCCTCAAAACTGGAGAAACATGCAACATTCAGCTTTATGAGAGACAGAGAGAGACAGAGAGAGAGAGAGAGAGAGAGAGACAGAGAGACAGAGAGAAAGAGAGAAGATAAAGACAGACATAAGAGATAAGATAAAAAGAGAGGGAGAGAGGAGACAGACAGACAGACAGACAGAGAGACAGAGACAGACGGACAGAGATAGAGACAGGGACAGACAGACAGACAGACAGAGACAGAGACAGACAGACAGAGACAGAGACAGACGGACAGAGATAGAGACAGGGACAGACAGACAGACAGACGGTCAAACAGACAAACTAGCTGTCAGGGAAACAGAGCTTTGACACTCCAATTAAATCATGTTGCTCATCAAACAGCTGACAGCGAAAGGGTCACTTCAGAGCTGTTTTGGACAATCACCTGTGTTTTCTGACAACACGACAGCGAAAGGGTCACTTCAGAGCTGTTTTGGACAATCACCTGTGTTTTCTGACAACACGACAGCGAAAGGGTCACTTCAGAGCTGTTTTGGACAATCACCTGTGTTTTCTGACAACACCACAGCGAAAGGTCACTTCAGAGCTGTTTTGGACAATCACCTGTGTTATCTGACAACACGACAGCGAAAGGGTCACTTCAGAGCTGTTTTGGACAATCACCTGTGTTTTCTGACAACACGACAGCGAAAGGGTCACTTCAGAGCTGTTTTGGACTATCACCTGTGTTTTCTGAAAACACGACAGCGAAAGGGTCACTTCAGAGCTGTTTTGGACAATCACCTGTGTTTTCTGACAACACGACAGCGAAAGGGTCACTTCAGAGCTGTTTTGGACAATCACCTGTGTTTTCTGACAACACGACAGCGAAAGGGTCACTTCAGAGCTGTTTTGGACAATCACCTGTGTTATCTGACAACACGACAGCGAAAGGGTCACTTCAGAGCTGTTTTGGACAATCACCTGTGTTTTCTGACAACACGACAGCGAAAGGGTCACTTCAGAGCTGTTTTGGACAATCACCTGTGTTTTCTGACAACACGACAGCGAAAGGGTCACTTCAGAGCTGTTTTGGACAATCACCTGTGTTTTCTGACAACACCACAGCGAAAGGGTCACTTCAGAGCTGTTTTGGACAATCACCTGTGTTTTCTGACAACACGACAGCGAAAGGGTCACTTCAGAGCTGTTTTGGACAATCACCTGTGTTTTCTGACAACACCACAGCGAAAGGGTCACTTCAGAGCTGTTTTGGACAATCACCTGTGTTTTCTGAAAACACGACAGCGAAAGGGTCACTTCAGAGCTGTTTTGGACTATCACTTGTGTTTTCTGACAACACGACAGCCACATTGTGCACATGGTTTCACGCTCGTTTTGCGAATGCATGATGTGCTGCGTGTGCATTGTGCGTGCGTGCGCGCGCGCCCGTGTGCGCGCGCGCGTGTGTGTGAGTGTGTGTGTGTGTGTGTGTGTGTGTGTGTGTGTGTGTGTGTGTGGAGTGGTTGGAGGTGGGGGTGGGCAGGGTGGTGGTGTTTATATCTGGGTGTGTGTGTGTGTGTGTGTGTGTGTGTGCGTGCGAGCGCGCTGTGTGCTAGTAAACACACATGGCATATCCATGCACCGGACAGAGCGCTGTTTGTCTGTCTTCAGTTCCCTTTCTGTTTCTCCCATGTCTGTTCCCTTTCTGTTTCTCCCATGTCTGTTCCCTTTCTGTTTCTCCCATGTCTGTTCCCTTTCTGTTTCTCCCATGTCTGTTCCCTTTCTGTTTACAGCTGCACTAAACGGGAACGGCGGTATTGGTGACAGTTCAGCAAAGCCAAGACCGAAACGCCAGTGTTGGATGCAGTAAAAAGTGCAGTTGACATGGGGCTCGTTTATCACACGAACAGCTGGTGTGTATGTATACTGCAGTTTACTACACTGTGTCGCCAAAATAATGGTCAAAGTCTCTTGTGAAAACACACACACACACACACACACACACACACACACACACACACACACACACACAAGCATGTATGCATGCATACACACACGTACACACGTACGCGCGCATACACACGTTATGAGAGAGAGAGAGAGAGAGGGATAGATAAAGAGATATGAGAGAGAGAGAGAAAGAGAGAAAAGAGAGAGATAAAATGAGAGAGAGAGAAACAGGGATAGAGTGATAAAATGAGAGACATACAGAAACGGAGAGAGTAAAAGGGGTATATAAAGAGATACAATGGGGGAGAGAGAGGGGGGAGAGAGAGAGAGAGAGAGAGAGAGAGAGAGAGAGAGAGAGACAGAGAGAGAGAGAGAGAGAGAGAGAGAGATAATGAGAAAGAGAGAGAGAAAGAGAGAGAGAGAAAGAGAAAAAAGAGAGAGAGAGAAAGAGATAGAAAGAGAAAGAGAGAGAGAAAGAGAAAGAGAGAAAAAAGAAAGAGAAAGAGACAGAGAAAGAGAAAAGAGGAAGAGATAGAAAGAGAAAGAGAGAGAAAGAGATGGAGAGAAAGAGAGAGAAAGAGAGAGAAAGAAAGGGAGAGGGAGAGAGAGAGAGAGGCAGAGAGATAGGCAGAGAGACGGGAAGAGTGAGACAGAGACAGAGAGAGACGCTGAAACATCTATCTGTACTGTCTTCCCTGCAGGTGGATAATAGCACACCCTCACACCTCCACCACATCAAACTGTTCACCCACTGAAACTACAGAGGAAAAAACAAAGCAATGGTTATAAAGGAATGAATAAATAGATATAAATGGGGGAAAGGGGAAAAGACCAGCACAGCATACCATAAACACCAACATCCCTTCCAGCTTAAAAACAACAACAACAACAACAACAACAACAACTAATGGGATCGTCAGAGCAATTTGTGTTGGTGTGACGTGAAACACGATGGATGAAGGGAGGTCACAGCCATCTGTGTTGGTGTGACGTGAAACACGATGGGTGAAGGGAGGTCACAGCCATCTGTGTTGGTGTGACGTGAAACACGATGGATGAAGGGAGGTCACAGCCATCTGTGTTGATGTGACGTGAAACACGATGGATGAAGGGAGGTCACAGCCATCTGTGTTGGTGTGACGTGAAACACGATGGATGAAGGGAGGTCAAAGCCATCTGTGTTGGTGTGACGTGAAACACGATGGATGAAGGGAGGTCACAGCCATCTGTGTTGGTGTGACGTGAAACACGATGGATGAAGGGAGGTCACAGCCATCTGTGTTGGTGTGACGTGAAACACGATGGATGAAGGGAGGTCACAGCCATCTGTGTTGGTGTGACGTGAAACACGATGGATGAAGGGAGGAAGAAGCCATCTGTGTTGGTGTGACGTGAAACACGATGGATGAAGGGAGGTCACAGCCATCTGTGTTGGTGTGACGTGAAACACGATGGATGAAGGGAGGAAGCCATGAGTGTTGGTGTGACGTGAAACACGATGGATGAAGGGAGGTCAAAGCCATCTGTGTTGGTGTGACGTGAAACACGATGGATGAAGGGAGGTCACAGCCATCTGTGTTGGTGTGACGTGAAACACGATGGATGAAGGGAGGTCACAGCCATCTGTGTTGGTGTGACGTGAAACACGATGGATGAAGGGAGGTCACAGCCATCTGTGTTGATGTGACGTGAAACACGATGGATGAAGGGAGGTCACAGCCATCTGTGTTGATGTGACGTGAAACACGATGGATGAAGGGAGGTCACAGCCATCTGTGTTGATGTGACGTGAAACACGATGGATGAAGGGAGGTCACAGCCATCTGTGTTGGTGTGACGTGAAACACGATGGATGAAGGAAACTAGCCACAGCGTCTGTCCACTCCGTCCGGCAGAGAAGACACGGCACTCACCGCATGGGGCACACTGTGACGTAAAACCTTACTTAGAGATCGAAGATCCATGTCCGTTTTTTTCAATTCAATTCAATTCAATTCAAAATACTTTATTATCTGCTTCAACCCAACAACTGTGTGTGTGTTGTGTGTGTGCCCGCGCGCGCGCATGCATCGTTTTGTGTGCGCGCATGCGCGCGCGCGCATGTGTACGTTTCAATCATTATAAAAAGGAGAATATTCAGTAAGATAATAATAACATTTAAAAAGACAAATGCTCATCAACAGATAAAACCGAAAAAACAAAAACAAATGAGCAACTGGCACACCCTTCCTTGATCACAGCATACATATTAACTATCATGTTAAAAGAAAACATTTAGGTAAGAAAAAAATTACATTTTAAGATAAAGTGAAACATTTCAATGATATAATAGGAAAATATTCAGTAAGATAATTATAACATTTAAAAAATCACAGTTGAAGGGTCAACACCGCCACCAAGACTAAAGCATGTAAAACTCCTTTCACGCCCCTCTGCGGCAAAACAGTAACACTGAGCACGCCCCCCCCCCCCCCCCCCCCACACACACACACAAACGCACACATACACACACACACACACACACACACACACACACACACTTCTCCCCTCACCCCCTCCACTCACTTCTTTCTTTACACGCATGCATGCATACATATAGGGAAGAAAGACAACTGCCATCATAACAATAAGCAAATCGCAGGCAATAGAATAAAAACATTATTTGAGCGAATCATTTATCACAGCAACAGCTGTCTTCATGTCTTCATGTCTGTTCCTATGTTTGTCTGTCTGTATTTCCTTCATTTCTCTATCTTTTTTTATTTTTTTTTCACAGTGCGTAATTAATACGTATTGTTGGGCGCTTATCAATTCATTTTTTTCTTTCTTTCTGTCTATCTTTCTTTCTTTATTTATTTATTTATTCATTTATTTATTTATCTGTTCAATCATCCATTCATTCATTCATTAATTCATTATTCTCTTTTTTCAAACTTCCCATGTAATTATTGCTTTATTGATCTATTAATCATTCTTGTTCAATTTCTGTTTTCTTTTTTTCCCTTCCATTTATCCATTGATTCAATACTATGGCCATATTGATCCTATCATCGCCTGTCTGTGTCCTTTTTTCAAACTACAAAACTGGTTTTAATTCTGACAACACCTGTTCAACCTCACACTCCAGGAGGCCACGCTGCAGATCCCTTACACCACTCCCCTTACTGCAAAATCAGAACGCCTTTTTTTTCTCGATCATCAATCAGTTAATTCGCCTTTTCATGTCAGACAAGCTATTCTGGAATGAAGGTAATTGAATTGAAGGTAATCAATCTATGTCGTGCGATTTGCTCACCTGAGCTGTTTTGAACCTTTCACTGTCTGCTTCAGTTCTTTTTTTGTTCGTTAGGTTTCCTTTTGGTTCAAACATGGAGTCATGTGGATCAAAGTAAAAGTAAGATAAAATGAAGAAAAATGAAATAACATAAGATAAAATAAAACAGAAGAAAACAAGAAGAAAAACATGAAATAAAACAAAATAAAATAAAATAAGATAGAATAAATGAAACACGACATTACCATAAAAGAAGGAAGGGAAAAAATACCATTTGACAAACAACAGAGCACTCTCGCGCGCATGCGTGTACGAAACACACACACACACACACACACACACACACACACACACACACACACACACACACACACACACACACACACACACACACACACACACACACACACTGTGGTTTTAGCTTGCTGCTTCCTTTTTATTCTTCTTTCCTCATCTTTTCTTCCCCCCCCCCACACACACCCTCCCCCGCCCCCAGTATGAGAGGATGGTTCTGCTGGAAGGTTGCATGCAAAGTGCAGGTTAGGGGGACTGTATTTTGATAGAGAAAAGTGCAGGTTAGGGGACTGTATTTTGATAGAGAAAAGTGCAGGTTAGGAGACTGTATTTTGATGGAGGTAGGGGGACTGTATTTGATAGAGAAAGTGCAGATTAGGGGACTGTATTTTGATGGAGAAATGTGCAGGTTAGGGGACTGTATTTTGATAGAGAAAAGTGCAGGTTAGGGGACTGTATTTTGATAGAGAAAAGTGCAGGTTAGGGGGACTGTATTTTGATGGAGAAAAGAAAACAGACAGGCAGAACAAAACACCAAACGAGCCGACAGGAAAGTTAGAAAAAAAGGATGATTCTTTTGAAAAGGAGAGGACAGAGAAATGAAAAAAAAAAGAGAAAAAACCCAACAACCCAAAACAACAACAACAGCCAAAATGCACACTAAAGAAAAACATGGTCAAGCCTTAGCGTTTGTATTTGTAACCCCAATATGTCCACCACCCTTTGTACAAGAGATGAAAGCGCTAGGTTCAAAATATATTAACTCTGCTGATCTATGGTAAATGAGACAGCATGTATACGCTGTCTTTGGTGTATATCCCCGATGTACGTGTCGCTACGGTTCCCAGAGTGATATCGTTAGAGACAGAAGGACACATGAACACAGATGAAATATTAGTCCTACTTTTTGGTGCTTTTTATTATTATTACTTTAATGTAAAAACCTATATACGTGCGAATGTTGAACAAACAGCCTGTAAAAACACCTAGGATGGAACCAGAAAATAGACACAACATGGTGAAGAGAGCGTCCTTGTTACTGTACACTCTCACAGCCTGCTCTCTATCACGTCTAAAATACCGCTGGGTGAATTATCGTTCTCAAATCAGAACATAGAATAAGTCCTTGTTGTCTTTGATTCTGTAAGTAAGTGATGCCAGTGCAATTTTATGTGATCACTTTAAATATTCGCACACGTACATGCGGCTTTGAGAGTTAGGCGTGATATTGCTCTGTGTTCTTGATAAATAGGGCGTTCATAGATGTGTCAATGTAAACTGGAATGTAATTTTATAATCTTATGTGATATCTCGATTACTAAAACACACGGATGTCCTTTAAATGAATATTATATCTCGATTACTTGAACACATGGATGTCCTTTAAATGAATATCATATCTCGATTATTCAAACACACGGATGTCCTTTAAATGAATATCATATCTCGATTACTTAAACACACGGATGTCCTTTAAATGAATGTTATATCTCGATTACTTAAACACACGGATGTCCTTTAAATGAATATTATATCTCGATTACTTAAACACATGAATGTCCTTTAAATGAATATTATATCTCGATTACTCAAACACACGGATGTCCTAAATCGAAACAAGAACAAAAAATAACTACAGTAACAAACATAACATCCAGCGCCACCCAGCAAATTATTTAGGTCGGTAAGAAATAATACACTGGAACTGGTAAAAGATTATATGTGAAACTGATGACTACAAGATCAAGATCATTTACTTTGGTGCCTGAGAAGATTATGTTTGTTCCGATTCACGTCATACTTTATCTCCTGCTTATTTCTCTTCTCTCGTCCTATCCTCCTCTCCTTCCCCTCTCATCCCCACCCCCCACCCCCACCCCCACCCCCGCCCCCCTCGTTCTTCTTCTCGTCCCACTCCTGCTTCCTCTTCTCTTCCTTCTGTTCCATCTCCTTTTTCTGTTTATCACGTTCTTCTTACCATCAGAATCCTTGATTGCGTTCTCACGTCCTTCCTTATTTTTCCTCTCTCTGTCCCTCACGTTATACATCTGCTTCGTCTTCCTGTCCGTGTGTCAGTCACATTCTACAGCTTGCCTCTGTTACCTCTCGTCTTCCTGTCCGTGTGTCAGTCACATTCTACAGCTTCCCTGTTACTCCTCGTCTTCCTGTCCGTGTGTCAGTCACATTCTACAGCTTCCCTCCCTTTCTCCTCGTCTTCCTGTCCGTGTGTCAGTCACATTCTACAGCTTCCCTCCTTTCTCCTCGTCTTCCTGTCCGTGTGTCAGTCACATTCTACAGCTTCCCTCCCTTTCTCCTCGTCTTCCTGTCCGTGTGTCAGTCACATTCTACAGCTTCCCTCTGTTACTCCTCGTCTTCCTGTCCGTGTGTCAGTCACATTCTACAGCTTCCCTCCTTTACTCCTCGTCTTCCTGTCCGTGTGTCAGTCACATTCTACAGCTTCCCTCTGTTACCTCTCGTCTTCCTGTCCGTGTGTCAGTCACATTCTACAGCTTCCCTCCGTTACTCCTCGTCTTCCTGTCCGTGTGTCAGTCACATTCTACAGCTTGCCTCTGTTACTCCTCGTCTTCCTGTCCGTGTGTCAGTCACATTCTACAGCTTCCCTGTTACTCCTCGTCTTCCTGTCCGTGTGTCAGTCACATTCTACAGCTTCCCCTGTTACCTCTCGTCTTCCTGTCCGTGTGTCAGTCACATTCTACAGCTTGCCTCTGTTACTCCTCGTCTTCCTGTCAGTCACATTCTACAGCTTCCCTCTGTTACCTCTCGTCTTCCTGTCCGTGTGTCAGTCACATTCTACAGCTTCCCTCTGTTACTCGTCTTCCTGTCCGTGTGTCAGTCACATTCTACAGCTTCCCTCTGTTACTCCTCGTCTTCCTGTCCGTGTGTCAGTCACATTCTACAGCTTCCCTCTGTTACTCCTCGTCTTCCTGTCCGTGTGTCAGTCACATTCTACAGCTTCCCTCTGTTACTCCTCGTCTTCCTGTCCGTGTGTCAGTCACATTCTACAGCTTTCCTCTGTTACTCCTGGTCCTTCCTCTTCTCTTCCCCTGGGCGAGCTTTCACTGAAATGTCTTCTTCTTTTTTCCAACAAATGAAATAATCCTGGTTGGGCTGATGGACATGATTCCTCCTGGGAAAGCACTGAACGTGATTCCACGGAATGTGAAGTGTATATAATCGGAGGCCGTTGAGAAATCAGGAGGGATGTGTTTCAGTGATAAGAGTTTAACCTGAGGATCTCTTCTGGCACGGTTTATCTAGCTACACTGTCCTGTGTGTCCTGGGGATAGCGTGTGTCAGTCAGGTGGAAAGTGTCGATGAGCAGGGTCAAGTGAGTGGGTGGAGAGAGAGAGAGAGAGAGAGAGAGAGAGAGAGAGAGAGAGAGAGAGAGAGAGAGAGAGAGAGAGAGAGAGAGAGAAGAAAGAACGAGAGAGAGAGCATTCCCTTACTCTCTTTATCTCTGTCCCTGCCATTTGTCTCTACACTGTCTCCGTGTCTGTCTGTCTGTCTGTCTTTCTGTCTCTCTCTTTCTTTCTGTCTAGCTCTCTCTATTACTGCTTGTCATGTACAAGTGCTAACACTTTTTACGGATATCCGTCGTCCTTCAAACATTGAAAACTAGTTAGAAGCATTCGTCAACGTTTGCTTGGTCTCACTTAAAGAAACAAGATATGGGGCATTCCAGCTTACAGAACCAGGTGACAATACATGTCTATGTATTATCAAATGCCACCTTATGTTTTTAACGGATACGAGTGATACAGATGTCGCACGTCAAAGAAACGGTACATTCAACATCAGCCTTGAAATAAAAATCCTGACCTAACATACACAACATGGAAGATCCGATGTAGAGCATACCAAAGTGTACAAAACATCCTTAATATGTCAACCATTTCAAAGATTTGTATTTTGTATTTTTTTTCTTCTTCTTTTTTTTCTTTTTTTTCACAACAGATTTTTCTCTGTGAAATTTGGGCTGTTCTCCCCAAGTAGAAATAAATGAATGAATGAATAATAAATAAAAACAAATACATCTTTACATAGATTGTAAATTAATGAATAACTAAATAGATAACAGATAAATATATAAATAAATGAATAAAGGCATCACCATCACCACCACTATAACGGTCGAACCGCATGTGCACGCTTACTACACTGCAAGCTACGGGGGGAGGGGGTGGAGATAATGGGGGAGGGGTGGAGGTGGGGAAAGTGGGGAAGGGGGAGGGGCTGGAGATAATGGGGGAGGGGTGGAGGTGGAGAAAGTGGGGAAGGGGGAGGGGGGATGATGGGGGAGGGGTGGAGGTGGAGAAAGTGGGGAAGGGGGAGGGGGTGGAGATAATGGGGGAGGGGTGGAGGTGGGGAAAGTGGGGAAGGGGGAGGGGCTGGAGATAATGGGGGAGGGGTGGAGGTGGGGAAAGTGGGGAAGGGGGAGGGGCTGGAGATAATGGGGGAGGGGTGGAGGTGGGGAAAGTGGGGAAGGGGGAGGAGCTGGAGATATTGGGGGAGGGGTGGAGGTGGGGAAAGTGGGGAAGGGAGAGGGGGGATGATGGGGGAGGGGTGGAGGTGGGGAAAGTGGGGAAGGGGGGGGGAAGGGCAAGGAGGTGGCCGTAAAGAGCTACAGGCGATCATCGTTTATCGTCGTGAAAGAAAAAAAAAAGGAAAAGACAAGTTTACAGCCTGTCCTTGTACACGCGCATCAATAGATTAACTGTGGACCTTCAGCCAGCGATACATTGACTGGATAGATTGACTGGAGACCTTCAGCCAGCGATAGATTGACTGTGGACCTTCAGCCAGCGATAGATTGACTGGAGACCTTCAGCCAGCGATAGATTGACTGGGACCTTCAGCAAGCGATAGATTGACTGGATAGATTGATTGGGACCTTCAGCCAGCGATAGATTGACTGGGACCTTCAGCCAGCGATAGATTGACTGGATAGATTGATTGGGACCTTCAGCCAGCGATAGATTGACTGGGACCTTCAGCCAGCGATAGATTGACTGGATAGATTGATTGGGACCTTCAGCCAGCGATAGATTGACTGGATAGATTGACTGGGGACCTTCAGCCAGCGATAGATTGACTGGATAGATTGACTGGGACCTTCAGCCAGCGATAGATTGACTGTGGACCTTCAGTCAGCGATACATTGACTGGGACCTTCAGCCAGCGATAGACTGACTGGATAGATTGACTGGGGACCTTCAGCCAGCGATAGACTGACTGGATAGATTGACTGTGGACCTTCAGCCAGCGATAGATTGACTGGAACCTTCAGCCAGCGATACATTGACTGGGACCTTCAGCCAGCGATACATTGACTGGGTTGATCGACTGGGACCTTCAGCCAGCGATAGATTGACTGGGACCTTCAGCCAGCGATACATTGACTGGAGATATTCACCCAACGATACATTGACTGGGACCTTCAGCCAGCGATAGATTGACTGGGACCTTCAGCCAGCGATAGACTGACTGGAGACATTCAGCCAGCGATAGATTGACTGGATAGATTGACTGGGGACCTTCAGCCAGGATGGCTGCCCAACTGAACACATGCCCTATATGTCAGGAAGGGAAGAGTCCTGGTCGTTTCAGGCACTGATGGGGTTCGATACGATCAGCTAACAGGCCGTGAAACATGGGGAGGGGGGGGATCACACACACACACACACACACACACACACACACACACACACACACACACACACACACACATACACACACACACACACACACACACACACACACACACACACACATATATATATATATATTATGTGTGTGTGTGTGTGTGTGTGTGTGTGTGTGTGTGTGTGTGTGTGTGTGTGTGTGTGTTTTGGGATTCCCCCTCCTCCATTACTTTTCTCTTTATGGACGGCTGTTAAGTTGAGGCAATAGAAATGTCAGTGCTGGTGGAGTAAAAGCTGAGTTAACACGGGGCTACGTTTAGTACACCAACAGCCGGTGTGCCGCAGGTTTTTTGTTATTGTTGTTGTTGTTTTACACTCTTTGCAGTGTTAAGGCATCTGTCGCAAAAATTTACTTAACCTCTTAAGCACACGATATGTACACGTACACGTACATTCATACCCTGGTAACATGATAACTTATCTCTTGAGGAAGGAGCGTGATCGATTCGAAAATTTGGAATATTTGACAGATTGATCTCTCTCTCTCTCTCTCTCTCTCTCTCGATATATATATATATATATATATATATATATATATATATATATATATATATATATATATATATATATATATATATATATATATATACAGCTCAACAACCACCTTTGTTTCAACAATCTCATCCACCCATTTCAGTCTGCCTATCGCGCTGACCACAGCACCGAAACCGCTCTCCTCCACATTCTGAACAATCTACCGATAGCGTCCGACTCAGGAAAAAATTCCCTTCTCACTCTTCTCGACTTGTCAGCCGCCTTTGACACGATAGACCAGTCAATCCTTCTTTCCCGTCTTCATTTTACATTTGGTATCAACGGCACTGTTCTAAACTGGTTCAAATCTTATCTCACTGATCGATTCCAGTCTGTCATTGTTGATCATTTCCAATCTGAACCCGTTAAAATCGAACATGGAGTCCCACAGGGATCTGTTTTAGGCCCAGTGCTCTTCACACTGTACACTGCTCCTCTCGCTGAAATTATCAACCGCCATAATATCAGTCATCATTCTTATGCTGATGACACTCAACTCCAGAAGAGTGATACCCCTGAAAAATTGTTGTCGCTCTTGCAAGAAACATCCAACTGCTTCCTGGACATTCAAAACTGGATGACTCGAAATAAGTTGAACGTGGACAAAACTGAAGCAATGATCATAGGAACAAAACAAAAACTGTCTTCCATCACAATTGACACAATCAAACTTGGCAGTACATCCATCCCTCTTTCCACGTCAGTCAGGAACCTTGGTGTTGTCCTTGACAATACACTGTCCATGCAAAAAATTATCAGTCAGACATGTCAGTCCTGCTACTGTCAGCTGCGGCACATCAGTGCCGTCCGGAAATATCTGTCCATTGATGCAAATCTAAACATGTTGTTTCTCTCATTCTCTCTCGCCTTGACTACTGTAACTCTCTATTGTCTGGTTTGTCTGCTTCATCCAATCAGTCCCTTCAGCACATACAAAACTCTGCTGCCCGACTCGTCCTCAGAAAGAAAAGATCTGAGCACATCACTCCTCTTTTGCAACATCTCCACTGGCTCCCTGTCTCACACCGAATAAAGTACAAGTTCAGCACTCTGCGTTACAAATGTAATCACAAAACTGCCCCTTCCTATCTCTGTGGCTGCCTTCACCTCTATACTCCATCTCGCTCACTACGATCGGCTTCGGATCCACTCTGTTTACGCATACCCAGATTCAAACACTCGACTGTTTGCCGCCGTTCTTTCTCTGTCTCTGAACCTTGCGATTGGAATGAACTTCCTCTTTCTCTTCGTCAAGTCTCCACACTCAGCTCTTTCAAGTCTGGCCTTAAAACCCACCTCTTCCCAAAATAGCCTCCCCTACCTGCCCTTCCTTGTCTTTAGTTTCTGCAGTATTAGAGTTATGCATGCGTGTGAATGAATGGTGCGAAAGCGCTTAGATTTGTCTCTGCACGAGATTCAGCACTATATAAATACCATTATATATATATATATATATATATATATATATATATATATATATATATATATATGTGTGTGTGTGTGTGTGTGTGTGTGTGTGTGTGTGTGTGTGTGTGTGTGTGTGTGTGTGTGTGTGTGTGTGTGTTGAAAGATATGCGGACACACACTTGCGCTGACACCGACACATACATACACGCATACCCACATAGATACGTATACATACATACATCATTTTTATCCCCACACATTATTGCTTGTTTGTGTATATTGTTACAAATAAAGATCAGTAAACGAATCAAGAAAGAAAATCAGTCAAACAACCTCAAGAGACAGATAGACTGAAAGATAAGCAGAAACAAAGAAAGAAAGAAACAAAGCTAGAATTCAGACCAGTAGGCTGCAGTGATAAACATTGTTCTCATCACCAGACTTATCACCAGACCAGCAAGGTGCAGTGATAAACATTGTTCTCATCATAAACATTGTTGCCATCACCAGACCAGCAAGGTGCAGTGATAAACATTGTTCTCATCACCAGACCAGCATGCTGCAGTGATAAACACTGTTCTCATCAACAGACCAGCAGGCTGCAGTGATTTCATGATCGATTCCTGTAGGAGGCACTCTAAACACGTTCACATGTAGCACAGCTGATCTGTGCTGTGCTGTGCTGTGCTGTGTTGTACTGTGCTGTGCTGTGTTGTTCTGTGCTGTGCTGTGCTGTTCTGTGCTGTGTTGTACTGTGCTGTGCTGTGCTGTTCTGTGCTGTGTTGTTCTGTGCTGTGCTGTGCTGTGCTGTTCTGTGCTGTGTTGTTCTGTGCTGTGCTGTGCTGTGCTGTGCTGTGCTGTGCTGTGCTGTTCTGTGCTGTGCTGTGCTGTACTGTAATGTACAGTACTGTGCTGTGCTGTGCCGTGCCGTGCCGTGCCGTGCTGATCTGTGTTGTGCCGTTCTGTGCTGATCTGTGCTGTGATGTGCTGATCTGTGCTGTGCTGTGCTGATCTGTGCTGTGCTGTGCTGATCTGTGCTGTGCTGTGCTGATCTGTGCTGTGCTGTGTTGAGCTGTGCTGTGCTGTGCTGATCTGTGTTGTGCCGTTCTGTGCTGATCTGTGCTGTGATGTGCTGATCTGTGCTGTGCTGTGCTGATCTGTGCTGTGCTGTGCTAATCTGTGCTGTGCTGTACTGCAGTGCATTGACCTGCACCACATGAACGTGGGATGTATATAAACTGTCTGTTCGGGACTCTTCAATAAAGTGCGGCACTGTGATCACAATTCATGGAATGGAGTCATTTTCATCATGCCAGTCGACCTAGCAAAAGGTGTTGTCAGCAGGAACGTTAATTACACCCTTAGTAGATTATTCCGTGGGCATATTCAATCAGAAGCAGGCATGCTGAAGAGTGCTGAAGCACCCAGCAGGACTGGCTGGTGGCTTTATGCTGGAAACATCACATCGAATGTCTTACGGGACTGCTGCTGGCGCTACACCTGCGAAAGAACAAGTGTGGCTGTGCAATGTGGTGCGCGGAATGCACGGCATTTGATACAAAGCGACGGCAGAACGAGCACACAGTGGACGATAGTTTGAAACAATAGTACACTTTCTTTCCTTTAAGGGAAACGAAATAACATTCACAAAACGGACGTAAGTCTTTTATTTTCACGGGTTTTGTGTGTTTTGTTTTTGTTTATTTGCAGGTGTTCTCAGCGCACACTGTTCATGGGAGTTTGGGCGTTATCATGTATTATTCCAAATACGGGGACCACCACGCGCCCTATACGCAGTTATACGGATAAAACCAAACCTAAACTGCACTGTCTTCGGAGTCCAAACATGAGAACATGGACACCTTTTTTTTTTCTTTTTTCTTTTCTTTTTTTTTTTTTTTTTGAGAGTCAGAGGCACTATCAGGCTCTTCATGTCTTCTGAACCAATACTAATTTCAGTTTCGTGCATGCTTTTCATTAAGATTGTTTACAAATAGTAAAGAGTGGTAACTCTCTCCGTTCACAAAGTTCACAACTTCAAGTCAATGCTGCTTTCGCTGTCGATTCAGCACACACACACACACACACACACACACACACACACACACACACACACACACACACATTCTCTCTCTTTCTCCATCCCTCCCTCCCCTCTCTCCTCCCCTCCACTTCCGCTTCCATCCCCTTCTTCCATCCCCACAGCCAGCTAATTAATGTCTTCCATCCCCACAGCCAGCTAATTAACGTCTTCCATCCCCACAGCCAGCTAATTAACGTCTTCCATCCCCACAGCCAGCTAATTAACGTCTTCCATCCCCACAGCCAGCCAATTAACGTCTTCCATCCCCACAGCCAGCTAATTAACGTCTTCCATCCCCACAGCCAGCTAATTAACGTCTTCCATCCCCACAGCCAGCTAATTAACGTCTTCCATCCCCACAGCCAGCTAATTAACGTCTTCCATCCCCACAGCCAGCTAATTAACGTCTTCCATCCCCACAGCCAGCTAATTAACGTCTTCCAGCCCCAGACACGTGTGGAAACACAGCTTCAGGCGCACATTCTGCCATCCCGTACTGTGCTGTGGAAGCAACATACAGCAAAGAAACCCGAACAACACTAACATGCCGCCCTCATCACGTCACCCCTGGCAGCTGAAAGTCAATGGAGGGTCTCAAACCCCTCTGTGTCCGTGAAACGTGAAACACAATGATGGAGATTCAAGAAATAGCCACGACACGGTCTCTTCTCCCCACGGGAGACAAGACAACAGGACATACGGCTGGGGATGGTATCGTTGTGACGTGAATCCTTAATCAAAGATCGAAGTTCAATGTCCACCCGTGTCTATCTAAACTATCCATTTTTGTCTCTGTCTCTGCGTTTTCACACATCCCCCGTGTTGCAGACTGCACAACTACGCGTTTGTATGTTGATGATAATGATGATGACGATGATATGGAGACGTATATAGCGCCAATCCTCGGTCGGAGACCAAGCTCTAAGCGCTTTACAAACATGGGGTCATTTGCACAACAGGCTGCCTACCTGAGTAGAGCCGACTGACGGCTGCAGCTGGGCGCTCATCATTCGTTTCCTGTGTCATTCAATCAGGTTTCAGTCACGCATACATACACTCTCAGACATACATATCCCCTTATTCGCCGAATTATTTTTACTCGCACACGTGTTATGCATTTATTCATGTCTTGTATTGATTTATGCATGTATTAGTTTATCCATTCCTTTAATTGTCTGTCTAATGTACAAGTCAGCTGGCCTGCCCACAGATGATGAACAAAAACAGTATACAAAAAGAAATACCTAAAAGTTTGGACCAGCAATGAAAATTTCATTTTACAAATAACTGAGAACATGTGTGTACGGTCGCAAACTCAAGCACACAGATACTCGCTCCAAACCCTCTCCTCCAAAAATCACACTGAAAGAGGAAAGACATCCTCTTATCCTCCTCCTCTTTCTTCTACTCCTCCTCCTTCTCCTCCTCTGTGCATGGATGGTAACACACCCTCCGTACATAAACCTCCTCACCCTGCTGACGTTAGAAATATCACACACACACACACACACACACACACACACACACACACACACACACATGCTGAGGCCAACCTCCCAGCTTGAAGCTTGAAAGCGGAACAGCAGGCTGCATGGCCCATCTGTGTTCGGGTAACGTCATTGTGATCGATGAGGGGCGACACGAACACAACAGCCAGAGTCTGGTCACACCGGCAAAGACAACAGGGCAACATCGCTGGGGATGTGCTGTGGTGAAAGTCATCTATTAGATGTCTGTCTGTATCTGCAGGACTGGTGTGCGTCAATGATCTCTCTCTCTCTCTCTCTCTCTCTCTCTCTCTCTCTCTCTGTTTTAAGCTACGGATGATCTCTTCACCAGATCCAGTTGTCAGTGGAAGCCTGGGTCTCTGCAGCTGGTTTTCCAGTCCAATCGATATATTGGGGAGATAAATGCTCCACGTGTGAAAGAATAAGAACAACGCGCTGAGGTTGAGGTATGGTGGAAGTGTGGAACCATGAGGAGACTTGCTCAGCTCAGCTCGTCCCAGCATCAAACAGCGACGAAAGACGATAAAACACAACCTAAGAACGCAGAGCCTACATGGCCCACGTGTAATTCTGACTGATTCCACAGCAAGATCCCATACTGTGCCGAATGATTCATTTTGAAAATCACAACTGTGGTCAAAACGCAACTACATGGTCTCTTCCTTGACGATATTTCACACATTTCTTTTCCGAGTGATAACGAAACAGCAACAACAAAAAAGGAAGGAAAAGAAAGAAAGAAAGAAAAAAAAAAAAAAAGCGAGATGGCAATGTCGGTAGACAGGAATCCTCCAGGAAATGTACTGGCCGTAATTTCACGGAATCGGAAGCGCGCCTAACCGGAGTACTGAAGAGAAGTGTGGAGGGACGTGTTCTCCTGAAAAGAGTGGATCATCTAATGGCGCGGAGGATCCCAATAAACCTTTCCTCTTTCTTCCTTTGGGCTGGCCTGTGTCCGGCATTGTACAAACACAGAATCGACGGCAAGTGTCGAAAGAAAACAGAGAGAGACAGACAGAGACAGAGACAGACAGACAGACAGACAGAGACAGACAGACAGAGAGAGAGGCAGAGACATAGACAGAGAGACAGACAGACAGACAGACACAACAAGTGCCGTGTTTGTGACAATCAGTGGAATTAATATTCACGTGCGGTAATTTGTACTGTATTGTATCGGATTGGATTGGGTTAATCAGTTGATCTTACGAAGTCACCATAATTATGATGGTTCAATACTGAACCGCTTCATTCTTATCCTTCTTCGAAAAAAAAGGGAAAAAGAGGGAAAAAAAACAAACAAATAAAACAACAACCTAATCTCAAAGTTTATTTCCTGCGCTTCTACAAAAAAAAAAACCCAAAAAAACAATGTAATGAAATCAGTTATAAATCGCTGTCCGATTACAGTTCATTATTATTATGAATTATCATTACACACCAGACCCACTACCCGCTTTCTGTTCTGTAGACAGTATGAACTAAACACACATTGTCAGTGACAGTGCCGTCATGGTGTACATCCTCAACCACAGCCACACCTAGAGTCAGTCAGCAGGACTTCGGCACGTGCTGTTTACGAGGAGGTTCCAGTTCTGTTGGTTACACTCCACAGTAAAAGTACACAGCATCTGGGTCATATCCACTGACGACAGCAATTGTATAATCACGGATTTAGACAGCGTGAATGTCTCCTTGATGTTGTTGCTGATGATGATTTAGACAGCGTGAATGTCTCCTCCTTGATGTTGTTGCTGATGATGATTTAGACAGCGTGAATGTCTCCTCCTTGATGTTGTTGCTGATGATGATTTAGACAGCGTGAATGTCTCCTTGATGTTGTTGCTGATGATGATTTAGGCAGCGTGAATGTCTCCTCCTTGATGTTGTTGCTGATGATGATTTAGACAGCGTGAATGTCTCCTCCTTGATGTTGTTGCTGATGATGATTTAGACAGCGTGAATGTCTCCTCCTTGATGTTGTTGCTGATGATGATTTAGACAGCGTGAATGTCTCCTCCTTGATGTTGTTCCTGATGATGATTTAGACAGCGTGAATGTCTCCTCCTTGATGTTGTTGCTGATGATGATTTAGACAGCGTGAATGTCTCCTCCTTGATGTTGTTGCTGATGATGATGTGAGGAAACAAGGCTGGCTAATAACGACGGTGATGTGAAGAGACACTGAAGTTGTGTAGCTTCATTATACAGCCGTAATCTTTACTTCATGTCATGATGTAATCATCCCGGCGTCAGCTAAGCACCAGACCGACAGATACCAGCAGAGCAGGTCAAAGAATTTCAGCAACAACATTCTCAGACGAATCCGTGAAGTGGTTGACAACTCGATATTGTGGTAGCAGTCTGGCCATAGCACACTTAACTCCTGGAAGTGCTACAGCACACTGAGCTCTGGAACAATCTGGCCACGACGGTCGATGTCTTTGATACAAGGCATCGCTGCTTGCAGCAAAAGTTTTCTCTGTGGGCCGTCATTGCCCTCCGAGTATACCAACGTATGGGAAACAGTGGTGTAAGGTGCATGCAGACGTCACAGCTACAGAGAGTTAGCACAAACTGAGGTCTCTGAAGACAACACTGTCAGACGTCACAGCTGCAGACAGTTAGCACAAACTGAGGTCTGACTGGGACTGACTGTCGTGCAGTCAGTGCCAAGTGATGACATAGCGATTATTTCAATTACATTATGTCGTGCAGTCAGTGCTAAGATAAGTGGACATCTGAAGAAACCCAAAGGCTGTTTGTGATTTAAAGCGACAGGATATAAGTGCGGTATTAAAAATAATAATAAATAAATAAATAAATAAATAAATAAATAAATCAATAAAACCGGAAATGCCACCATTGCCAAAATCCTCTCACTGTTAACAAAACCAGCATGCGCCAAACGTTTAGCAAACAGCAAATCACGAGTGGATGGGGTAAAGAGTGACAGACCCTCATCGCTCATCGCAAAGGACAATTTGCAGCATGTCCTTGTGCACGCGCATCAACAGATTGATTGGAGACCTTGAGCAGGACTGGCATCAGTTGGACAACACGCCCCTGGGCCACAACGTGTCTGGGCGTTCCATGCAGTGATGGGGTCGATAGGCAACTGCGTATCAGCTGGCACCGTGAAATGGACGGGACCTTTGTAGGCTGAAGCTGTAAATCTCTCGCTCCGTTCATTTCCACCTCTCTCTCTCTCTCTCTCTCTCTCTCTCTCTCTCTCTCTCTCTCTCTCTCTATATATATATATATATATATATATATATATATATACAGTTTATAATTACGAATGATTTTGTAGAAAGCTGGGTGGTCGAGCTTTTTATTTTCCTTGTAATCTTATTTGATTTTATGATTTTGTTGATGTTATTGTTGTTGTTGTTGTTGTTTGTCGTTGTTTTTCTTGTTACTCTTAGCAATGTGTCAATTTCTCTGTAAACCGTCCCTATTCTTTTGTTCATATATCGTCCCCCTTGTCAAAGGATAGTATTGTCAATGGCAATAAAACAATGTCCGGGTTCACCCCCCACGCCCCCCCCCCTCTCTCTCTCTCTCTCTCTCTCTCTCTCTCTCTCTATATATATATATATATATATATATATATATATATATATCTGTCTGTGCATGCAATATGCCCAAAGGATATGAGGAAATATTAGAATCATTGACACAGAGTTGCAAGCGATGGTTTCAGGGATTGCAAGAAGTGCATGAAATGAATGTGACAGGTCCATAAAACTGTCCCTATCATGACCATCCAAAGTATGGACGGTATCAGTCAGATCATCAAACCATGTTGCTTTTCGCCTAGCCGACCAATGGGGCCATATTTCAGGGCTGTTGGAATTAGTCAGTATATCAAATTATTCACAACTTAAACGAAATCACTTCAAGTACGGTAGCATGTGAATTATCACTGGATGAGTCGGAAGATCCCAATTCCTCTGGCGTAAATTTGTCTTAAGACAGATGCTCCTTAACATCCTGTTTACGAACGGGTAAAAAAATCAGTTGCACGTACCTTGCTTCTTCAATTACACGACAGATGATTTAGATTATTCTGAAACGTTTCACTTTTTTACCAACACAAAATGGCCACAACAACGGGAATAATACTTGTTTCAAAACCTTCCATCTAAGATAACGATCCGAGATACCTGTTCTGTAACCGAACCAAGCAGTGCTTCCAAATGCAACACCCACCCCAGTGTGCCTTTATGTTCCGTCTGAGTTGCTGGCCGCTGTCAGTGCCCCCAGCCCGTCAAACAGTGACGGTACTGTCATTATCTATCATCAATGAAATCTTGATTTAGATAAGACGAAGAATGTGGTAATCGGCACCAATGGACTGCACAACACATCATAGACCACTCACCAGCTTTATATCTCTGCCTGTATTCTGTTCTCAGGTTACAAACCTCGAGTGACGTTAATAATAGAATGGAAAGAAATCCAGGGCAAAACAAAGTCATTACATGAGTGAGGGAAGAACTATCCTCAGTTCATCAAATGAGTCCTGACGTCAATGAGGGAAGAACTATCCTCAGTATATCAAATGAGTCCTGACGTCAATGAGGGAAGAACTATCCTCAGTATATCAAATGAGTCCTGACGTCAATGAGGGAAGAACTATCCTCAGTATATCAAATGAGTCCTGACGTCAATGAGGGAAGAACTATCCTCAGTTCATCAAATGAGTCCTGACGTCAATGAGGGAAGAACTATCCTCAGTTCATCAAATGAGTCCTGACGCCAATGAGGGAAGAACTATCCTCAGGTCATCAAATGAGTCCTGACGCAATGAGGGAAGAACTATCCTCAGGTCATCAAATGAGTCCTGACGTCAATGAGGGAAGAACTATCCTCAGTTCATCAAATGAGTCCTGACGCCAATGAGGGAAGAACTATCCTCAGTTCATCAAATGAGTCCTGACGTCAATGAGGGAAGAACTATCCTCAGGTCATCAAATGAGTCCTGACGTCAATGAGGGAAGAACTATCCTCAGTTCATCAAATGAGTCCTGACGCCAATGAGGGAAGAACTATCCTCAGTTCATCAAATGAGTTCTGACGCCAGTGCGTGCTTCCCATGCTTTAATGATCCTTCACAATCATTTCACTTGGCACTGCAGCTTGAATGGCACGTCTGATTTATTGGTCTGGTATCTCTGTACTGGGGCAAGGGATGATTGGTAATCTCTCGGCTTTCCTGAACGTAATCTGTTTGGCTTCATTTTCAGGGTTTGTTGTTGTTGTTGGTGGTGGTGGTGGTGGTGAACAAGTAAAAAGAACACTATTCATATTTTCCTTCACCGCATTCCTTTTTATGTTTTTCCTGAACAGTACCGCAGGTCGAAGAATATCCATTTACCCTCTTTCATATTGTGTATTTCTTCGATCATCGTAACAAACAAACAAACAAACACACAAAAAACACACACAAACGCGCACGTATGCACAAACATACGTCCCTCCCGACCCCCCCACCCCCCCCCCCCCCCACACACACACACACACACACACCACTGCCACCACCACCACCTCCACCACCACACAACCACCCTCCACCCCCCCCCCCCACACACACACACACACCAACACCACCTTCACCACCACACATACACCACCACCACCACACACTCACACCATCATCATAATCACATCATCATCATCTCCACCTGATCCCTTTTGTGCCGTCGTCAGGAACGGCTTAATCCCCTCCTCGTTAGACCAGCGCTGGGCTGAGATTAGCGGGGGAAGCGCCCCCTTCCTTCTTCGATCTGACTGGTGTTCAAAGAGAACTCCCCGCCCTCCCCTTGGTCAATTTGCACTGGGAACCTCAAGCCATAGCTGGACTCTAAAAGTGCAGGAACCTTTCATGTCCCTGGGTCTTGTACTCCTCTCTTTCTTTCTGACTTTTTTTTACTTTTCTTTTCTTTTCTCCTCTGTCACCATCTCCTCTTCTTCATTTTCCCCCTCCTCCCCCTCCCTCCTCCTCCTTCTTCTGCTTCTGCTCCCTTTCCCCCCTTAATTTCCCCTTTTTTTGACTCACTTGTGTAAGTAGAGTGAGTCTATGTTTTAACCCGGTGTTCGGTTGTGTGTGTGTGTGTGTGTGTGTGTGTGTCCGTGGCAAACTTTAACATTGACATTTTCTCTGCAAATACTTTGTCAGTTGACACCAAATTAGGCATAAAAATAGGAAAAGTTCAGTTCTTTCCAGTCATCTTGTTTAAAACAGTATTGCACCTCTGGGATGGGCACAAAAAATAAAAAAGAAAACAAATTATATGCAAACTGCATTTACTGTTATATATATATTTTTTTTTTTTTCTCTCTCTCTAAACTTGGCATTTTGATCTGATATTCTGACACAACAACAAGAGCAGTCATTTTTATCATTTTTTGTTCAAACAGGAACTTCTTTGGCTAAGCATGGAAGTTATATTTATTTTGCATATCTTTGGTGCAGATAGTAAAAAAAGGGAAATCAATCTGTAATTAATACTAGGGGACTTAATTTGCTTTAAACTGATCTTTCTCATCTTAAACATTACATTTTGAAATTATACTCAATGCATAAAAAGCTTGTGTGTTTAACTCTCAATGTACAGGCCTTTTACTATGCTCATTCGCCCAAGTGGTCTTTTTCGGAAAATATTAAAATCAATACGAAGAGTGGACTTTATAGATCTATTGGCTGAGCCCTGAAGGTCATGGGCAAAAATCAATTGCGTACACATATTTATACATATTCAAAGCGCATGCTCATATTCTTCGCGAACGCGAACGACGCCATTTTGTTTCAAGTTGTTGACCTGCCCGTTCAATCCTATATTCAATCGACAATACACGATAACATGTGATGGAAAGTTGGAGAAGGAGACCGTTAAATATTTATTCAGACAAAGATTTGTGAACGCCTCATCACTTACTGGATTATGCCCCAAACTGCCATAAAAATATCCACAGAATCAGTCGGAATTCACAGTTGAAAATAATAAACCATGAGAGTTAATACCCTTGAATTGATGAAACGTAAAAAATTCCAGTCTTGGCTTTTCTCAAAATGAAGTCCTTTTCACTTCATACGACGTTTAAAAGTACTTGTACTTGGCTCTACATGTTATTGGTTTAACAAAATACTTAATTTTCATATCAACTTTAAAACTATAAAACTAGAATGAACATAAAAGAGAAATTGAATCGACCGTGTCAACCGGGTGTAACTAAACTTGTACATCTATCTAGATCCATAGAAAACGGCTAAATGTTGCAGTGTGATTGCGGCGATAGCCACGTCTCCTTTACCGCAGACTTAAAAAGAATTTTTGATTGCCCTTAAAGATTTTTTGAATGCCCAAGATACATCAGAATAATATGATTTAAACGGCGTTTTCACTGCGAATACCGCAATTGATTTATCGCCCTTTCAAAAAGCATGTTTAAATATTATATTTTTGAACGTCAGTTGAGGAGCCACAATAGTGTAATGGGTAAGACAGTTTCTTCTCATCCAAACACGCGGAGTTCGAATCTGCCGTTAGGACTTTTTTCTTTTCTTTTTTCTTTTAACCCGAAGCTTTATAATAACAAATACTGAACACATTTTAACGATT
>NC_134880.1:758154-763154 GCF_041734735.1 Babylonia areolata | reverse complement strand
CTACAGGACACAAAATAGGAACAGTTCGTGTATTTTTCGTAGACAGAAGTGGAGTTTTTTTAATTTTTGTTTTGTTTTGTTTTTTGTTGTTTTTGTTTCTTTAATTCTAATATAACTTTTATTGTTTATTTTATGTGTATCTCATTTTTACACGTCCACCTTGATGTGTTCGCTTTTTAAAAATGATTGATTTTGACTTAATGCTTTATATATACATATAGGTCTCTACATTTGTCAGAAATCTGCTCTCTTACTGTCTCATCTCATGCCCCCCACCCCCTACCCCCCTCCACACTGCCCCACCCGGTGTAGCGCATATGGGCCAGTTAGCCTCCTTGAAACTGAAACTGTCTGCAGTTTGTGAACAAAATCAACTACTTTTCCTCACGTACCGCCGTGTGAAGAACACTATAAACACAAAAGATGACGTCCTTGAGAGAAAATATGACGTAATCTTCATCCACTATGAGGTATGACAAAAAAGGAAAATGATACACACACACACACACACACACACACATATATATATATATATATATATATATATATATATATATATTAATCCTTCAGTCTGAGGGCACTGATCGATATGGAAAAATCTCTTCTTTCTTGGTTTTTCCTCCTGCGTCCTGTTTTTCACATGGAATATTCCGTTTCCTGCAACACATCCACCCTTACCACTGCCCCCCCCCCCCCCCCCCCCCCCCCCCAAAAAAAAAAAAAAAAAGAAAAAGAGGGAAGAGGACCAGGAAAGAAAACAGCCAAGAGTAAGAAAGATAGAAAGTAAGAAAGAAAGAAAGAAATCTTTTTGAATGTTCCACTTCACTGTTGCCGGGCTTTTCATTCACATGTCCCTGCTCATGCACCGTCTCCTTTTATTTTCTGACCATACATCACCAGTCTGCTGGGATGTTCGTGGCCATTGATTTATGCCGCTGATTGCACAACCCACCTCCACTTTCATGTTCCGCCCCCACCCCCCCCGCCCCTGCCCCCTCCTCTCTTTCTCTCACTCTCTGTCTCTGTCTCTCCCTCTGTCTCCTGAGTTGTAACCCACTCCCTCTTCTCTCCCCCCCCCCACACCTCTCTCTTTCTCCCTCCCTGTCTGCATACCTGCCTGCCTGTCTGTCTGTCTGTTTCTCCTTTTCTTGTAAGAAAATAAAAATCAGATCCGTTGTTACACGAGGGAGCATGTCTACTTTCTTTCACTTTGTGTAAAAAAACACCCTGTATATTCTCAGTTCTACAAACCCATTAACCCGGAGATACAGCGCTCTGTCAGAGGGAAAAAAACTACATTTTAATCAAAATAAAGAAATGATAAATAAATGAATCTGTGGAAAGGCAGCTACAATCTGTGGAAAGACAATTACATGAAGAACGTTTTCAATCTGTTTAATCGCACTGATGAAATCATGTGTAATTCCAACATGAGTCCTAAACACGAAAATTGTAATATCCAAGAACAAGAGAGAAACGTTAAGCTACTCTGACTAAAATTCTTCTCCCCCCCCCTCCCCCCGCCCCCCGAAAAAAAACAAAACAAAAAAACCTCCACATACTATTGTGGTATTCCGTGAACTGTCTCATTCTGGGTGCAGTATAGTGGGAGACCTGAGCTTTGAGCACTGGGAAATATTTTCTATGGAGTCAGAGGAATATTTCGTGGTCTAAAATATGCATCAATATCTTGTCTGAAGTTGTGATATAAACAGAAAGACTATTGTAGGATAACTCAGTTTAGCTCATGCCTAACCAACTGACACAGGGGCCAACTTGCCCCATCTCGGGGCAAATGTTGTATCGTTTCACGTCCGAACCAAATTCTACAATAAAAAAGCAACAACATTGATTTGTAGTACTGACAGAGTCACGACCTCTGAACAACATATGATTCTTGCTACTCTCAAAACAAAGTAAAAACTTAAGATAAAAAAATAATAAAAATTAAAAAAAACAAAGGCGGGTCATTGCATTCCTGTGGACCGTGACGAAGAATAATAGACCTGCATCACTTCCTTCCAACTGTGCAAGAACCGTGACGAAGAATAATAGACCTGCATCACTTCCTTCCAACTGTGCAAGAACCGTGACAGAGAATAATAGACCTGCATCACTTCCTTTCAACTGTGCAAGAACCGTGACAGAGAATGATAGACCTGCATCACTTCCTTTCAACTGTGCAAGAACCGTGACAGAGAATAATAGACCTGCATCACTTCCTTTCAACTGTGCAAGAACCGTGACAGAGAATGATAGACCTGCATCACTTCCTTCCAAATGTGCAAGAACCGTGACAGAGAATGATAGACCTGCATCACTTCCTTCCAAATGTGCAAGAACCGTGACAGAGAATAACAGACCTGCATCACTTCCTTCCAACTGTGCAAGAACCGTGACAGAGAATGATAGACCTGCATCACTTCCAACTGTACAAGAACCGTGACAGAGAATAATAGACCTGCATCACTTCCTTCCAACTGTGCAAGGACCGTGACGAAGAATAATAGACCTGCATCACTTCCTTCCAACTGTGCAAGGACCGTGACAGAGAATAACAGACCTGCATCACTTCCTTCCAACTGTGCAAGAACCGTGACAGAGAATAATAGACCTGCATCACTTCCTTCCAACTGTGCAAGAACCGTGACAGAGAATGATAGACCTGCATCACTTCCTTCCAACTGTGCCAGAACTACTGCACGGTCACCTTACAATCTCATATACAAGCAAAAGACATGCTCAAGATTGTGCTGAACAGACTGAAGCCACAAGCAGAAAACGATGACTTCTGTGGAGCAGGTAGGTTTCAGAACAGGGCACAGTGCTACAGAACAGATCTTCACAGGTTTCAGAACAGGGCACAGTGCTACAGAACAGATCTTCACAGGTTTCAGAACAGGGCACAGTGCTACAGAACAGATCTTCACAGGTTTCAGAACAGGGCACAGTGCTACAGAACAGACCTTCACAGGTTTCAGAACAGGGCACAGTGCTACAGAACAAATCTTCACAGGTTTCAGAACAGGCCACAGTGCTACAGAACAGACCTTCACAGGTTTCAGAACAGGGCACAGTGCTACAGAACAAACCTTCACAGGTTTCAGAACAGGGCACAGTGCTACAGAACAAATCTTCACAGGTTTCAGAACAGGCCACAGTGCTACAGAACAAATCTTCACAGGTTTCAGAACAGGGCACAGTGCTACAGAACAAATCTTCACAGGTTTCAGAACAGGGCACAGTGCTTCAGAACAAATCTTCACAGGTTTCAGAACAGGGCACAGTGCTACAGAACAGACCTTCACAGGTTTCAGAACAGGGCACAGTGCTAAAGAACAGACCTTCACAGGTTTCAGAACAGGGCACAGTGCTACAGAACAGACCTTCACAGGTTTCAGAACAGGGCACAGTGCTAAAGAACAGACCTTCACAGGTTTCAGAACAGGGCACAGTGCTACAGAACAGACCTTCACAGGTTTCAGAACAGGGCACAGTGCTACAGAACAGACCTTCACAGGTTTCAGAACAGGGCACAGTGCTACAGAACAAACCTTCACAGGTTTCAGAACAGGGCACAGTGCTACAGAACAAACCTTCACAGGTTTCCGAACAGGGCACACGCCCTCCGTCAACCAGCAGACGATGCAATGGGCTTTATCTTTCAAAATGTCACCACGCAATGGGCCAGACAACGGTTGATATAAAGGGAAACAACGCTCCGGGGAAAAAAAGCCTTGAACCAATCACCATTCTTTCCTATCCATCAACATGGCACTGACGGCAGGTCGGATTCCTCCTCATCATACATTTCATGGGCACGTTCCATTCATGTCACCGGCTTTTTTCACACTGGCCAGTGAGACATCAAGATAACAGAAGGTGTTTTACGAAAATATCACCCCCGTTATAGGGTTGTCCCTGATTTAATGCGGCTGTATGCAGGATTTTAAGAATGTCTTTTATTTTTAATGTGGCTGTATGCAGGGTTTTGATAATGGTATTTTTGTTTGTTTGTTTTGTTTTTGTTTTTGTTTTGTTGTTGTTGTTTTTTTAACAATGAAATACGCTGGGAAACAAGGACAAAACGAAATACAAACAACCACCACTAACAAGACTGGTGGTCTCAGATTTATGTTGACGCAGAAACGGAGAATGGAAGGTTGTGTCAGGACAACCATGCTTTTGGCCTGTCTGATAATATTTACATCATGAAATCATGTAGACTACTACACTATTATATTTAGCGTTAAAAATTCATGGATAGTACGATGACATAGCCATAAAAGGACATGGCAAACTAATCAAGAGGACTGATATTGCTATGCACAATCATGCCGTACCGGGTTCACGACGTTTAACATCAAGAGGACTGATATTGCTATGCACAATCATGCTGTACCGGGTTCACGATGTTTATCTAATCAAGAGGACTGATATTGCTATGCACAATCATACTGTACCGGGTTCACGACGTTTAACATCAAGAGGACTGATATTGCTATGCACAATCATGCCGTACCGGCTTCACGACGTTTAACATCAAGAGGACTGATATTGCTATGCACAATCATGCCAAACCGGGTTCACGACGTTTAACATCAAGAGGACTGATATTGCTATGCACAATCATGCTGTACCGGGTTCACGACGTTTAACATCAAGAGGACTGATATTGCTATGCACAATCATGCTGTACCGGGTTCACGACGTTTAACATCAAGAGGACTGATATTGCTATGCACAATCATGCCGTACCGGCTTCACGATGTTTAACATCAAGAGGACTGATATTGCTATGCACAATCATGCTGTACCGGGTTCACGATGTTTAACATCAAGAGGACTGATATTGCTATGCACAATCATGCTGTACCGGGTTCACGATGTTTATCTAATCAAGAGGACTGATATTGCTATGCACAATCATGCTGTACCGGGTTCACGATGTTTAACATCAAGAGGACTGATATTGCTATGCACAATCATGCTGTACCGGG
>NC_134880.1:745654-750654 GCF_041734735.1 Babylonia areolata | reverse complement strand
TATTTGAAACAATCAATGTTGGTTGTTATGACGTATTTGAAACAATCAATGTTGGTTGTTATGACGTACTTGAAACAATCAATGTTGGTTGTTATGACGTATTTGAAACAATCAATGTTGGTTGTTAGGAGAAGAGCGTGGCTATCACTACCTTGTGTAGTTGTTGTTTGTTTGTTTGTTTTATCTTTGTATGTTTGTGGTTAGTTTGTTTGTCTTACCTTCTTCTTCAGGTGCAATATTTCTGACAGCACCAAGACATTGATTTTGTTTCAACGCTGTGCTCCTTTGATGGATAAAGTGCAGAACCACCAGCGAACAGACATTGTTGGATTCACTTCTGTCGAGGCAAAGTATAAAAGCTGATTTGTGTTTGCACATTTCTTCTGTCTTTGCTGCTGTGTGCACATGTCAAATGATCGGTATAAGGACAGGCCCGGCGCTTCCTTTTTTGAGGAAGTGTCTGGTTTTGTTCCAATGTACCTTTTATTTACTTGTGTGCTGGCTGAATCGGTAGCGTAAGCAGTACTGACTTGAAGTTGTGTACCTTGTGAATGGAGAGAGTTACCACTCTTTATACTATATATATATATATATATATTTATACTATATATATATATATATATATATATATATATATATATATATATGTGTGTGTGTGTGTGTGTGTGTGTGTGTGTGTGTGTGTGTGTGTGTGTGTGTGTAATAGCATTTATTTTTGTGGCACTTTGAATGAATGTGTGGTTGAGATTGCGCGTGCGTGTTGCTTGTGATGCTAGGGGAAGCAATTGCGTGTTTCTTATGAATATGATTTTATTATGATCATCGCTCCTCAGTGTCAGTGAGTACAGTTCTGGATAGCTTAGCTGATCCCGTCACAGCAACTGTAAGCCAGAGCGTGAAAATCGGCTGGACCGGACGGGTCCTAGTGTTTCAATGTTTGGCCTGTTGTCACACTGATGAGAGGTTCGCGCATTGCAGCGCATTGTTACTTACTGTCAGGCACTCTCACCCTTTGTATCTGAAGAGATCAGAATAGAGAACCTCTGTAAAACGACCTTGTGTGAGGTGTTCATTCCCTTTTCCTCCTCCTCTTGTTCTTCTTTACCCTCTTGTGGAAAATGCTGTTTCGAAGATATAACCCACCCCAACAACTGCAACATATATATATATATATATATATATATATATATATATATATATATATATATATATATATATATATATATATATATATATATATATATATATATATGTGTGTGTGTGTGTGTGTGTGTGTGTGTGTGTGTGTGTACATAATGTTACACCATCTTATATTCAATTAGTTTGAACCAAAATACATATGTCCAATGTGAATGTTGTTCGTGCGATGTCTTCACTTCATCTCCAAACGGAAGTCAAGTGCTCCCTGACATTATCAGGCATCTGCTGCTGCTCCCTGACTGGCTGCATAAACAGGACCGTCACTTATTGCTGCAGCTTTAAGGATGAGGCAGACGTCAGGTTGTGGCAGGGTTACGCCGCGTGTTGATGTCTCCGGACTGTCTTCAGCCTCCAGGTCACGTTACCCATCAACATCACTCCTGGACAGAACTGGAGCTCCACCAGTGTACACTTCTGCTGGATTCCATGCCTCCCGCTGATTAGTCACATAGCGGTGTGGTGTGTGTGGTGTGATGGCGCCATGTGGTGTGGTGTGATGACGCCATGCAGTGTGGTGTGGTGTGATGACGCCATGCGGTGTGGTGTGATGACGCCATGCAGTGTGGTGTGATGACGCCATGCAGTGTGCTGTGATGACGCCATGCAGTGTGGTGTGGTGTGATGACGCCATGCAGTGTGGTGTGGGGTGATGACGCAATGCAGTGATGACGCCATGCGGTGTGGTGTGATGACGCCATGCGGTGTGGTGTGATGACGCCATGCAGTGTGGTGTGGTGTGATGACGCCATGCAGTGTGGTGTGGTGTGATGACGCCATGCAGTGTGGTGTGGTGTGATGACGCCATGCAGTGTGGTGTGATGACGCCATGCGGTGTGGTGTGATGACGCCATGCGGTGTGGTGTGATGACGCCATGCAGTGTGGTGTGATGGCGCCATGCGGTGTGGTGTGATGACGCCATGCAGTGTGGTGTGGTGTGATGACGCCATGCAGTGTGGTGTGGTGTGATGACGCCATGCAGTGTGGTGTGGTGTGATGACGCCATGCAGTGATGACGCCATGCGGTGTGGTGTGATGACGCCATGCGGTGTGGTGTGATGACGCCATGCAGTGTGGTGTGATGACGCCATGCAGTGTGGTGTGATGACGTCATGCAGACGCCATGCGGTGTGGTGTGATGACGCCATGCAGTGTGGTGTGATGACGTCATGCAGTGCGGTATGGTGTGATGACGCCATGCAGTGTGGTGTGATGGCGCCATGCAGTGTGGTGTGATGACGTCATGCAGACGCCATGCGGTGTGGTGTGATGACGCCATGCGGTGTGGTGTGATGACGCCATGCAGTGCGGTATGGTGTGATGGCGCCATGCAGTGTGGTGTGATGACGTCATGCAGACGCCATGCAGTGTGGTGTGATGGCGCCATGCGGTGTGGTGTGATGACGCCATGCGGTGTGGTGTGATGACGCCATGCAGACGCCATGCGGTGTGGTGTGATGACGTCATGCAGTGTGGTGTGATGACGTCATGCAGACGCCATGCGGTGTGGTGTGATGACGCCATGCAGTGTGGTGTGATGACGCCATGCGGTGTGGTGTGATGACGCCATGCAGTGTGGTGTGATGACGTCATGCAGACCCCATGCGGTGTGGTGTGATGACGCCATGCGGTGTGGTGTGATGACGCCATGCAGTGTGGTGTGATGACGCCATGCAGTGTGGTGTGATGACGCCATGCGGTTTGGTGTGATGACGCCATGCAGTGTGGTGTGGTGTGATGACGCCATGCAGTGTGGTGTGATGACGCCATGCAGTGTGGTGTGGTGTGATGACGCCATGCAGTGTGGTGTGATGACGCCATGCAGTGTGGTGTGATGACGCCATGCAGTGTGGTGTGATGACGCCATGCAGAGTGGTGTGATGACGCCATGCAGTGTGGTGTGATGACGCCATGCAGTGTGGTGTGATGACGCCATGCAGTGTGGTGTGATGACGCCATGCAGTGTGCTGTGATGACGCCATGCAGTGTGGTGTGATGACGCCATGCGGTGTGGTGTGATGACGCCATGCAGTGTGGTGTGATGACGTCATGCAGACCCCATGCGGTGTGGTGTGATGACGCCATGCGGTGTGGTGTGATGACGCCATGCAGTGTGGTGTGATGACGCCATGCAGTGTGGTGTGATGACGCCATGCGGTTTGGTGTGATGACGCCATGCAGTGTGGTGTGGTGTGATGACGCCATGCAGTGTGGTGTGATGACGCCATGCAGTGTGGTGTGGTGTGATGACGCCATGCAGTGTGGTGTGATGACGCCATGCAGTGTGGTGTGATGACGCCATGCAGTGTGGTGTGATGACGCCATGCAGAGTGGTGTGATGACGCCATGCAGTGTGGTGTGATGACGCCATGCAGTGTGGTGTGATGACGCCATGCAGTGTGGTGTGATGACGCCATGCAGTGTGGTGTGATGACGCCATGCGGTGTGGTGTGATGACGCCATGCAGTGTGGTGTGATGACGCCATGCGGTGTGGTGTGATGACGCCATGCAGTGTGGTGTGACTCAATGTGGAGATGTCGGCTGGGGATTGGTGGATTGCTGTGGTTGTGGGTGTCACGCACAGAGCACGTGCAATATAGTTCTAACAGATAAGTATCAGCACATCAACATCCAAACTGATTGCTAACGCGTACATCCCGAACACCACTTATTTTGCAGGAGCTTCCGAAGCAAAACACATACAAACCCTTGTTTCCTGGACGTGGTATATACCGCAAACTGGTCTCCAAAAAGGAATTAAAACAGAAACGACACTTCCCTAAGTTCATCATGGTTACCATCATCATCGTCATCATCACCATCATCATCATCATTATCATCATCAAAAAGTTGACCCACACTCTGTTCACCTCAATAAAAGAGGTGAGAGAGAGGAGGGTTGAGGGGAGGGAGCTAGGTGCAGTGTTGGCAGTCATGTCTGTCACGCCGTCAGGACGGGATCCACACCGCCAGAGGCAGTGGGCAAGAACAAAAAATGAAACGAAATGAAACAGGAAAGATAACACATTTTCAGATATGCCTGGTCTTGTGTAGCAAAAGTACGGGTCAAGACGCAGAACTATTTCTCGAAATTATGATGCACGAAAAACGTGTTCCTGTTGGACTCTCTCTCTCTCTCTCTCTCTCTCTTTCTGTGTGTGTGTGTGTGTGTGTGTGTGTGTGTGTGTGTGTGTGTTGAAGAGCTTTAGCGTCTGGAACTTAGGACGTTTCATCCGCCGATAGCTTCACCCAGGAAGACGGAACGAGTTGTATCGGATGTGAGAACAGACGTTCAAATCTACAAAAATGATTTGATGAGCTGCTAATGAGGGCGACAGGTTGAACATTCCGCGCGTTGTTTTTGTTTTGTTTTTGTTTTGTTTGTTTGTTTGTTTGTTTTGTGGGGTTTTTTTTTGTTTGTTTTTGTTTTTGTTTTTTGGTGGGTTTTTTGTTTGTTTGTTGGTTTTTTTTTTTGTTTTTTTGTTGTTGTTTTTTTGCTCTCTCTCTCTCTCTCTCTCTCTCTCTCTCTCTCTCTCTCTCTCTCTCTCTCTCTCTCTCTCTCTCTCTCTTTTCTCCTGGTCAATTTTAAGTTCCTGGATTATATATTTACACCAAGGCTCAAGATTGTTGTATCAACCACACACAACCAGAAAAGCCTCAATGCCTCCCCCTCCCCCCGCACCACCACCAAAAAAAAACACCCAAAAAACAAACAAACAATAAACAAAACAAAACAAAACAAAACAAAAACCAACAAACAAACAAACAAAAAAACAACATAAATAAAACTAAAACAAACAA
>NC_134880.1:728154-740654 GCF_041734735.1 Babylonia areolata | reverse complement strand
CCAAATCATGTGAGGCCAACAGAATCGCTGCAACAGAGCAACGCAGGCCAGGAAAAGCAGGGCCAGCAAGTCCCCGACAACCGCCACCATCCCCTGTCCACACTGCGTCAGAACTTTCCGAGCGCGAATTGGCCTGACCAGTCATCTGCGCACCCACAGAGCCCAACCCACCCACCACCAGGATGACTACATGGTCCTCGTCGATCCCGACGGTCGAACCACTCTTTGAGGTGAATGAAAGTGGAACTGGTTGAAAAACAGTACAGCTAACTCATATATAAGATCAACCGAAATGTGGAAACAAATATTCAGTATGTGATATTTTCCCTTCTTTATTGTATCATGTTCTCAGATATTTGTTTATGTATACATTTCTTTTAACTTTTGCTCATTTTATTGTATTAGTTCATGTAATATTGATATGATACAATCCAATCAAACTAGGACGCTGTCAAGTTACTGACACGAATTCACACGCGAACGTTCAATATTTGCCATTGTCCCTGGAGACAAGGGCCACAATACAGCAGCCTGGTCTGGCCTTTTCTCAGTCAATTCCATTCCAGACATCACTGGTTCTGAAGCAGGTTTCAGTTTCAGTTTATCGATCACAACCCCCATCATCATGCAACTGAATCTCCCCTCTTCCATTCCCTTTCATCGGCTTTTGTTGTGTTGTCACTCACATGGCGACAGTCCGGATTATCTTAGTGAACCAATGTGTTCATCCACTCCAACGTCACACAGTCCTGAACTTTGAATATGATGCTATAACAACAACGACGACAACAGGAAGAACAACAGCAGCAGCAATAACAACAACAACAACAACAACAACAACAACAACAACAACAATAATAATAATAATAATAATAATAATAAATGATAATAATAATAATAATAAATATGATGATGATGATTATTATTATGATTATGATCATTATTTTTTACTACTACTACAACTACAACTACTACTACAATGATAATAACAGTAATCATAATAATGATAATAATAATAATAATAATAATAATAATAATAATAATCATCATCATCATCATCATCGTTAATATTATTGTTATTGTTATTATTATTATTATTATTATTATTATGATTGATGATAAACACACACACCTTCTCCTTTGCATCACTCCCTCTTAGAAGATCACCATCCTCACCTTCCTCCTCCTCCCCAACTCCAGCACCTCCAAACAAAACCGGGTGTCTAACACCTTCCCAACTCCAACACCTCCAAACACACAGGGTGTCTAACACCTTCCCAACTCCAACACCTCCAAACACACAGGGTGTCTAACACCTTCCCAACTCCAACACCTCCAAACACACACGGTGTCTAACACCTTCCCAACTCCAACACCTCCAAACACACACGGTGTCTAACACCTTCCCAACTCCAACACCTCCAAACACACACAGTGTCTAACACCTTCCCAACTCCAACACCTCCAAACACACACGGTGTCTAACACCTCCCCAACTCCAACACCTCCAAACACACACGGTGTCTAACACCTTCCCAACTCCAACACCTCCAAACACACAGGGTGTCTAACACCTCCCCAACTCCAACACCTCCAAACACACAGGGTGTCTAACACCTCCCCAACTCCAACACCTCCAAACACACAGGGTGTCTAACACCTTCCCAACTCCAACACCTCCAAACACACAGGGTGTCTAACACCTCCCCAACTCCAACACCTCCAAACACACAGGGTGTCTAACACCTTCCC
The DNA here is from genome assembly GCF_041734735.1 of Babylonia areolata. Classification (NCBI taxonomy): domain Eukaryota; kingdom Metazoa; phylum Mollusca; class Gastropoda; order Neogastropoda; family Buccinidae; genus Babylonia; species Babylonia areolata. The sequence goes on along the minus strand of NC_134880.1, from coordinate 738,902 downwards.
AACTCCAACACCTCCAAACACACAGGGTGTCTAACACCTTCCCAACTCCAACACCTCCAAACACACAGGGTGTCTAACACCTCCCCAACTCCAACACCTCCAAACAAAACAGGGTGTCTAACACACCAACTCCAACACCTCCAATCAAAGAGGATGTCTAACACCTCCCCAACCCCAACACCTCCAAACAAAACAGGGTGTCTAACACACCAACTCCAACACCTCCAATCAAAGAGGATGTCTAACACCTCCCCAACCCCAACACCTCCAAACACACAGGGTGTCTAACACCTCCCCAACTTCAACACCTCCAATCAAAGAGGGTGTCTAACACCTCCCCAACTCCAACACCTCCAAACAAAACAGGGTGTCTAACACCTCCCCAACTCCAACACCTCCAATCAAAAAGGGTGTCTAACACCTCCCCAACTCCAGCACCTCCAAACACACAGGGTGTCTAACACCCCCCAACTCCAACACCTCCAATCAAAGAGGATGTCTAACACCTCCCCAACCCCAACACCTCCAAACACACAGGGTGTCTAACACCTCCCCAACTCCAACACCTCCAAACAGAACAGGGTTTCTAACACCTCCCCAACTTCAACACCTCCAATCAAACAGGCTGTCTAACACCTCCCCAACTCCAGCACCTCCAAACAGAACAGGGTGTCTAACACCTCCCCAACCCCAGCACCTCTAAACACACAGGGTGTCTAACAGCTCACAAACCATCAGCGTCGACTGACGGAACTACGGCTTTTCCCAACTGCACACCGCTGATGCTGACGGAAATCCGGAATCCGTTTTGTGAGGGTTGTGTGTGCAGCTATAGATGGATCAGCTCCAGGTGTGGTGCCTTCCCTCCGCCGGGTGTGTCTTCAAATCTCTTTACTTTGGCGTACCTTACGTCTGGAACTGGTTTTCCTTGCCCCTCTTTTTTTCCTTTTTCTTCTCTCTCTCTCTCTCTCTCTCTCTCTCTCTCTCTCTCTCTCTCTCTCTCTCTCTCTCTCTCTCTCTGTGTCTCTGTCTCTGTCTGTCTGTCTGTCTCTCTGTCTCTGTCTCTGTCTGTCTGTCTGTCTCTCTGTGTGTCTGTCTGCCTGTCTGTCTTTCTCATGAGGGGCCATGACTTATATTGGAAAAAACTCTCTCTCTCTCTCTCTCTCTCTCTCTCTCTCTCTCTCTCTCTCTCTCTCTCTCTCTCTTCTGCGATAATGGGTTTTTGACTTCAAGATGGTTTCACTACGAGGAATGCATAGAAATAACATATTTTAGTTGTTCGTCTTGCTTTACCAAAAGACAGACAAACAAGAAACCATTAGATTTCCATTTTGCGTGAATACCTTTACAAGCCACATATGATGTCGGCATTGGGTAGTGAATACCTTTACAAGCCACATATGATGTCGGCATTGGGTAGTGAATACCTTTACAAGCCACATATGATGTCGGCATTGGGTAGTGAATACCTTTACAAGCCACATAAAACTCACCTTTTCCCTCAGCAATAGTCACATGTTGGTGTGTGTATGTAAGATAGATATAATGTTTTATGTTAACAAAAGCGTTTTTGTAAAGCACCTAGAGCAGATTTCCGGACAGTGTGCTATATAAGTATCCATTATTATTATTATTATTATTATTATTATTATTATTATTATTATTATTATTATTATTATTATTATTATTATTATTATTATTATTATTATTATTATTATTATTATTATTATTATTATTACATATGATGTCGGCATTGGGTAGTGAAGGCCAGGCTTGCTACAATGTCATATAAAATGTCTCAGTGTTTAAGAAACCAAAGCTACACAACATGGGTGTGTTGCATTCGCAGCCTTTTCCACATATTTGGCTACACAGCGGTTTGTAAAGCACAATGTGCTGGTGATATCAATACATTTATCAGGGAAAGAATGTTGAAAATACAAATGTAGTTTGATCAGAATTAATGTTGCCATTTCTTACAAGATTTTGCGACTTTTGAATAATAGAGAGTAGTAGTAGAAGTATTTTTATGTATTTATCTATTATTTTATTTATTTATTTATTATTTTATTATTTTTTGATGTTATTTTTATTCTTTCTTTTTTTTTCTTTTTTTCCCCAAGGCCTGACTATGCGCGTTGGGTTACCCTGCTGGTCAGGCATCTGCTTGGCAGATGTGGTGTAGCGTATATGGATTTGACCGACCGCAGTGACGCCTCCTTGAGCTACTGATACTGATACTGATAAAAGAACACACCAGAATTAGAATTTATCTTATTTTGTTTTATTTTATCTCTTTTTTTGTTTTGCTTTATTTTGTTTATGCTTCCGTGTTCATGACGAGAGAAGTGAAGTTGATGTCTCATTTCTTATTTCACATAACTGGTTCTTAATGCTTATTTATAATTCAGTTTAAACGTCTATTTTATCGTTATTTTCGAAAAATAATCATCTTTGCAATGGCTATAAAAAGGGACAATCCGCCAGCCTATCGTTCATAACGTCTTTTCAAACAGCATACGACATCAAAGCCGTTTTGCAGGCAAACTTCCCAACGAAAGGTTTGCTAGTACCAATTTGCACTTGGTCTGTCTTATCTGAGCACAGGGGACTCATCCATAACTTAAATAGTCTCAGATGAGCGGTACTGTCTGCACTACGTTGATACCCTTTTCAGACCATGACCGAGATGTAGTGAATGAGAGAGAGGGAGAGAGAGAGAGGGGGGGGGGCAGGCAGACAGACAGACAGACACAAACAGATAGTGGGTAAGTGAATCAGACAGACAGACACAAAGATGGACAGCCAGCCAGCCAGACAGAAAGATACAGAACGAGAGACAGACAGACAGACAGACAGACAGAACGAATAATGTGAATAATATGACAGCGTCCCAAAAAAGAAAGACCTAAACCCGCAACACAGCTACCATTAAAGGCAGCGACGCTGAGAGAGAAGCATTACCATGATAATGTAAGTGCACACACAGCGATGACTATTATCAAGGCAATGGGGGGAAACCGCGTCACGTCAGTGTCATTAATGTTGCATGGCCATCACATCAGAGCCGACATACAGTATCACTGTATTGTACTGCATTGCATCGTATTGCATTGTATTACATCGCATCGTATCGCATCGTATCGCATTGCACTGTATTACAGTATTGTCACAACATATCTCTGTATGAAACTCGGGCTGTTCCCTCCAGCGCCACACTTCTTTCTGCCTCAAGTGTATTGGTTTTCCTATTTAAAAAATAAATAAATAAATAAAAGAAAATAAAAAAAAGGAAGAAAATTACCAGGACAACTCTTTTGTTGCCGTGAATTCTTTTACGTGCGCTAAATGTGTATGCCACACACGTTACCTCGGTCTATCGCCTCATCCGAATGACTAGCGTCCAGACCACTGCTCAGGGTCCAGTGCAGAGAGAAAAAAAAATTGCTGTGTCAGATTGGATCCCGTGCGCTCAGAATATCTCGTTTCCTGGTGGATGCTTTGCCACTGGGCCATGACACCACCATTACGTTTCCTTGGTGATGCTTTCCCACCGGGCCATGACACCACCATTACGTTTCCTGGTGGATGCTTTGCCATGTGGCCATGACACCACCATTACGTTTCCTGGTGGATGCTTTCCCACCGGGCCATGACACCACCATTACGTTTCCTGGTGGATGCTTTCCCACGTGGCCATGACACCACCATTACGTTTCCTGGTGGATGCTTTGCCATGTGGCCATGACACCACCATTACGTTTCCTGGTGGATGCTTTGCCACGTGGCCATGACACCACCATTACGTTTCCTGGTGGATGCTTTGCCATGTGGCCATGACACCACCATTACGTTTCCTGGTGGATGCTTTGCCATGTGGCCATGACACCACCATTACGTTTCCTGGTGGATGCTTTGCCATGTGGCCATGACACCACCATTACGTTTCCTGGTGGATGCTTTGCCATGTGGCCATGACACCACCATTACGTTTCCTGGTGGATGCTTTGCCATGTGGCCATGACACCACCATTACGTTTCCTGGTGGATGCTTTCCCACCGGGCCATGACACCACCATTACGTTTCCTGGTGGATGCTTTCCCACGTGGCCATGACACCACCATTACGTTTCCTGGTGGATGCTTTGCCATGTGGCCATGACACCACCATTACGTTTCCTTGGTGATGCTTTCCCACCGGGCCATGACACCACCATTACGTTTCCTGGTGGATGCTTTGCCATGTGGCCATGACACCACCATTACGTTTCCTGGTGGATGCTTTGCCATGTGGCCATGACACCACCATTACGTTTCCTGGTGGATGCTTTCCCACCGGGCCATGACACCACCATTACGTTTCCTGGTGGATGCTTTGCCATGTGGCCATGACACCACCATTACGGCTGATCAAGCTGAAAACATGGACGCTGTCACCGAAATGTGAGCTGCAAAACGGATAAAAACTACGCTTTAACCATGGCCGATGAAAGACTTTATTGTTCTATCAAAGCCCATTCTAAATGAATTCAGTTCTGTTCGGAAGTTTGATGAAATGTCCTCAGAATAAAACGGCATAAAATATTTAACTGTATCGTTCAGGACACACAGACACAGACACACACACAGTCATACAGAGACACACACACAACACACACACTCCACGCACCATACATACTGAATGACATTCACCACAAAACAAATGTCTCCCCATGGACACAGACTAAGCCTCACCACAGGCTGCTGAGTTCTAAGGGTAAGAACACACGACGTCACGTGACCTCCCGCACTTAGCTCCACTAGTCTCACGGGACACGGGGCCACTGTGTTGAGACTCCTGCACTTAGTCTCACGGGACACGGGGCCACTGTGTTGAGACTCCTGCACTTAGTCTCACGGGACACGGGGCCACTGTGTTGAGACTCCTGCACTTAGTCTCACGGGACACGGGGCCACTGTGTTGAGACTCCTGCACTTAGTCTCACGGGGCCACTGTGTTGAGACTCCTGCCCTTAGCTCCACTAGTCTCACGGGACACGGGGCCACTGTGTTGAGACTCCTGCACTTAGTCTCACGGGACACGGGGCCACTGTGTTGAGACTCCTGCACTTAGTCTCACGGGACACGGGGCTACTGTGTTGAGACTCCTGCCCTTAGCTCCACTAGTCTCACGGGACACGGGGCTACTGTGTTGAGACTCCTGCCCTTAGCTCCACCAGTCTCACGGGACACGGGGCCACTGTGTTGAGACTCCTGCCCTTAGCTCCACTAGTCTCACGGGACACGGGGCCACTGTGTTGAGACTCCTGCCCTTAGCTCCACTAGTCTCACGGGACACGGGGCCACTGTGTTGAGACTCCTGCCCTTAGCTCCACTATTCTCACGGGACACAGGGCTACTGTGTTGCTGGTTGTTGGACGGGTGGCCCAATAAACACAGGTCGGTGTTTTCATCGTCACGAGGAAGGGGGGTGATGATAAACAGTCGTGTACAGCATTCTCCTGTGTTTATCTGTCTGTCTGTTGTTTGTTTGCATAAGACCACTGTACAACAGAGATGATGCAATTGTTGGTGGCTTGTTTTTTGGTGTGTGTTCAATTGTTGGTGCTTTTTGTAGTGTGTGTGTGTGTGTGTGTGTGTGTGTGTGTGTGTGTGTGTGTGTGTGTGTGTGTGTGTGTGTTGTGCTGTGAACGGCTCTATTTCCGGACTGATCACACTCAAAATTTGGCCTAATTCCAATAACGGTTTTCAGATGAGCATAGAGCGTATCAATTATTCTCTTGAAAAGTGTTTTGTGATTTTTTTCCTTGTTTTTCCCTTGGTTTTGTACTGTGTTGTCAATCACTTTGCTTTGGTGCATTTCAGGATTTTGTACTGTGTTGTCAATCATTTTGCTTTGGTGCATTTCAGGAGTTTGTACTGTGTTGTCAATCATTTTGCTTTGGTGCATTTCAGGATTTTGTACTGTGTTGTCAATCATTTTGCTTTGGTGCATTTCAGGATTTTGTACTGTGTTGTCAATCACTTTGCTTTGGTGCATTTCAGGATTTTGTACTGTGTTGTCAATCATTTTGCTTTGGTGCATTTCAGGAGTTTGTACTGTGTTGTCAATCATTTTGCTTTGGTGCATTTCAGGAGTTTGTACTGTGTTGTCAATCATTTTGCTTTGGTGCATTTCAGGATTTTGTACTGTGTTGTCAATCACTTTGCTTTGGTGCATTTCAGGAGTTTGTACTGTGTTGTCAATCATTTTGCTTTGGTGCATTTCAGCATTTTGTACTGTGTTGTCAATCATTTTGCTTTGGTGCATTTCAGGAGTTTGTACTGTGTTGTCAATCATTTTGCTTTGGTGCATTTCAGGATTTTGTTCACCTAGAATCGAACAGTCCCGACGAAACAATGCAATAAAATTAAAACGTGCTGTCAAATTGTATTTGATGGGTTTGTTCGTGATCGCTCAGTATTGCTATCCCCCGAAAGAGACAAGTGATCGATATATTGCTATCCCCCGAAAGAGACAAGTGATCGATATATTGCTATCCCCCGAAAGAGACAAGTGATCGATATATTGCTATCCCCCGAAAGAGACAAGTGATCGATATATTGCTATCCCCCGAAACAGACAAGTGATCGATATATTGCTATCCCCCGAAACAGACAAGGGATCAATATATTGCTATCCCCCGAAAGAGACAAGTGATCGATATATTGCTATCCCCCGAAAGAGACAAGTGATCGATATATTGCTATCCCTCGAAAGAGACAAGTGATCAATATATTGCTATCCCTCGAAAGAGACAAGTGATCGATATATTGCTATCCCCCGAAAGAGACAAGTGATCGATATATTGCTATGCCCCGAAAGAGACAAGTGATCACTATATTGCTATCCCCCGAAAGAGAAAGTCATTACTCAATATTGCTATCCCCCGAAAGAGACAAGTGATCGCTATATTGCTATCCCCCGAAAGAGAAAGTCATTGCTCAATATTGCTATCCCCTGAAAGAGACAAGTGATCGATATATTGCTATCCCCCGAAACAGACAAGTGATCGATATATTGCTATCCCCCGAAACAGACAAGTGATCCCTCAATATTGCTCTCCCCCGAAAGAGACAAGGGGTCGCTCAATATAGCTACCCCCCGAAACAGACAAGGGGTCGCTCAATATAGCTACCCCCCGACACAGACAAGTGATCCCTCAATATTGCTCTCCCCCGAAAGAGACAAGTGATCCCTCAATATTGCTCTCCCCCGAAACAGACAAGGGGTCGCTCAATATTGCTCTCCCCCGAAAGAGACAAGTGATCGATATATTGCTACCCCCCGAAACAGACAAGTGATCCCTCAATATTGCTCTCCCCCGAAAGAGACAAGTGATCCCTCAATATTGCTCTCCCCCGAAAGAGACAAGTGATCCCTCAATATTGCTCTCCCCCGAAAGAGACAAGTGATCCCTCAATATTGCTCTCCCCCGAAAGAGACAAGTGATCCCTCAATATTGCTCTCCCCCGAAAGAGACAAGTGATCCCTCAATATTGCTCTCCCCCGAAAGAGACAAGTGATCCCTCAATATTGCTCTCCCCCGAAAGAGACAAGTGATCCCTCAATATTGCTCTCCCCCGAAAGAGACAAGTGATCCCTCAATATTGCTCTCTCCTGAAAGAGACAAGGGGTCGCTCAATATAGCTCTCCCCTGAAAGAGACAAGTGATCCCTCAATATAGCTCTCCCCTGAAAGAGACAAGTGATCCCTCAATATTGCTCTCCCCCGAAAGAGACAAGGAATAGTGAACAAAACTAACCCCTTCTGGGTCAGTTTCATGACAATCAACAATGCTTGCAAAACAACATTCAATTTCATTTCATCGATCGCAATCCTCATCATGATGCAAATGCATCTGTCAACTACTGTTTCCTGTTACCAGCTTTTTGTTGTGCTCTTCACTCAAACAGCCACAGTCTGGATTATCTGAAGGATAGGCTGTGTTAATCTGTCACTGATCTAAGCTAGGATTTTGAATCAGTTTCTCTCTCTGTCTCTGTCTCTCTGTCTGTCTGTCTGTCTGTTTATTTATTTATTTATTTATTTATTTATGTACGCTTATAGCTGACTTCATCAAGTTTTTTGCGCTTTATACATATTATTAGTAGTGGTAGTTTTGTTTGTTTGTTTGTTTGTTTGTTTGTTTGTTTGTTTTGTTTTTTCTCCAGGCCTGACTAAGCGCGTTGGGTTACTCTGCTGGTCGGGCATCTACTTGGCAGATGTGGTGTAGCGTATATGGATTTGTCCGAACGCAGTGACGCCTCCTTGAGCTACTGAAAACTGAAAAAAAACTGAACTCTGTCTGTTTGTCTGTCTGTCTGTCTGTCTGTCTGTCTCTCTCGACCAGCATGTCCACCACGCTTATTCTGATTGAAATGCAGAACGTAGCTTTACAAAACGTCTAAATTTCTCTCGTCACACACAGAAAAACAACAACACAATTTACAGATGGACAATAATAATTCTGCCTTTTAAAGGGAGGGTGAACATAAGAGGGACACACACACACACACACACACACACACACACACACACACACACACACACACACACACACACACACACACACACACACACACACACAGTGGATGCAAAAGCAAAAAAAAAATAGAAGATTACACGGTTGCTTCAATGACTTCAAAAAGGCCTTCATTTCTGTTTGGCACGATGATATCACAATTACAAAGAATATGAATAAGAAGGCATTGCTTTCATATCATACAGGCTATGTATGATAATGCTACGACATGTGCCTGAAAAACTCATGGTCTTTCTCGAGATGTCCCTGTTGAAAGAGAAGCCCTACAAGGTAACACACTCAGTCCTACATTTTTCTTTCTTTTTTTTTTATTAATGATATCAGTAACTCTCTACAAGATTAACACTCTCCAAATATCAACGAGTCAAACAATCTCAAGTAGCATGCTTACTCTACGCTGGAGTCAAACCATCTCAAATAGCATGCGTACTCTACGCTTATGGAATTGCTATTCTGTCAACAACTACATATGAATTGCAAACAAAAGTGAAAAAAACTAAACGACTACTGCAATCAGCGGGAAATAAAAGCAAACAGGGACATAAAAAGGTAATGATATTTTCAAAACATGCTCCTGTGCTTCCATGGGTTTATTGGGATTAGAGAAGATGTCATAAATACAACTGATCAATATGAATATCTTGGAATAATATTTCACAAAAGTGGAAGTTTTGAATTTGCCAAGAATCATCTTACTAAACAAGCGACAAAACTAGTCTATACACTAGGGCACTCAATTCGAGGCAAAAACGCAAAAACCATGCTGAATTTGTTTGACTCTTTGATAACCCCCATCATGTCATATGGAGCCGAGTTGTGGTTTCCCAATGCTGTAAAACAGAAGGACACAAACACTCCATTTTCACCGCATGAGCTTTTAGAAAAAATGCTTAACAACGACATCTCCTGATGGAAATCTTCACATCAGATTCTGTAAACGACTGCTGGATGTAAGCAATAAAGCCTCAAACTTCCCGGCGCTTGATGAACTTAGACGATTCTCTGTGAGCAAGAAAATTATCTGTTTCATTATCTCATTTATCTCTGGATACATATAACGGAATCACACGAGAGATCGTATACAAAAGACTGTTATAATGATATGATTGAGAAGCAAAACACTAAAGATAACCAGTGGCTTTACTGTGTTGAATGTGTTCTTGTCGCACATGGTTTTGATCACAAATAGCTGAACCAGGATACAGACTGTAATTAGCACTCTTCAAGAAACTGGAGTGACAGTACACAGCCTCCTTCCTGGAGGAAGCAGAAAACGAAAATAAATCTAAGATAAAATTCTACAATAATGCTTCTATAGAATGGAGACTTTAAACATATTTGGCCTCCGCAAGGAAAACCTGAGCACAGCATCGCCATGTGCAGACTTTGTATGAGCACATTTGATCTCCACATAGAAAAGGGCAGATACATAGGTACTGAAAAACTGCCAAGAGTATGCAAAATTCGTGGTGTATCAGAAGATGAGTATCATTTTGTAGACAGATGTATTTGATATGGACATTTACGAGAAGGTCTGTTGACCGATATAGTCTGAATTTACAAAGTTTGAAAAATACTAATAATGATGCAGTCAGTCAATTGTGTAATTACCACCCTGTCCAACCTCGACTAGCAAAATTCATTTATTAATGTTTCAAAGAAAATCAAAACACCTTACATTTAGTTTGGTTCGTGTTTTACAATGTATCATTTACGGTTTTCATCACAAATAGCTTTCTGATTCGGATTCTAATTTACACACCCCCACACACCCCCACAGACACACACAGACACACAGACAAATACACACACACACGCGCGCGCGCGCGCGCGTGCGTAGACAAATGGTTTACTATGAGCTCCAACTCATCAGCTTCGACTGATAGAACTACGGCTTTCCAACTCCACCTGAGATGCTGACGGAAATACAAATCCCATCTTTGAAGATGTCTTTTTACACTTGTAGATCGATAATCATTTCCAGGTGTGACGTCTCCTCCTCGCCACCCTCACTGTCTGTGCTCCGTTAAACTCTGTTGGCTTTCTATGGGGTGGCCACCCTCACTGTGCTCCGTTCCACTCTGTTGGCTTTCTATGGGGTGGCCACCCTCACTGTGCTTCGTTCCACTCTGTTGGCTTTCTATGGGGTGGCCACCCTCACTG
>NC_134880.1:710654-723154 GCF_041734735.1 Babylonia areolata | reverse complement strand
TGTATTCTACAGTGCTGTGACGACATGAAAGAACACAACATGTATTCTACAATGCTGTGACGACATGAAAGAACACAACATGTATTCTACAATGCTGTGACGACATGAAAGAACACAACATGTATTCTACAGTGCTGTGACGACATGAAAGAACACAACATGTATTCTACAATGCTGTGACGACATGAAAGAACACAACATGTATTCTACAGTGCTGTGACGACATGAAAGAACACAACATGTATTCTATAATGCTGTGACGACATGAAAATAACACAACATGTATTCTACAATGCTGTGACGACATGAAAGAACACAACATGTATTCTATAATGCTGTGACGACATGAAAATAACACAACATGTATTCTACAATGCTGTGACGACATGAAAGAACACAACATGTATTCTACAGTGCTGTGACGACATGAAAGAACACAACATGTATTCTATAATGCTGTGACGACATGAAAATAACACAACATGTATTCTACAGTGCTGTGACGACATGAAAGAACACAACATGTATTCTACAGTGCTGTGACTACCAACTTCAGCAGACATTGAATGCTTCTTTTTTCTGTTTGTCTTTCTGTTCCATGATGCCTTTCCGTGTGCGTATGTACGTGCATGCATGCGTGTGTGTGTGTGTGCGTATGCGTTTCTTTGTGGTCTGTGTGTGTGTGTGTGTGTGTGTGCGTGCGTGCGTGCGTGCGTGCGTGCGTGCGCGCGCGCGCGCGCGTGTGTGTGTAACCGTTCTTGTGCGTATGCGCGAGACTCTGTGTCTATTTGTGTGTGCGCGTGTGTGAGCGTGCGCACGCGCGTGCGCTTGTGTCTTTTGCAGCCGCTTTTGAAATCCAATGAGCAGTTATTCCTCAACTGAACAATAATAATACAAAGCTACTGGTTCCTCTCCGAACAAGCACAAGGGGTGAGATGGATGACACAAAACAAAACTGCAGTCGTTTGTTGTGCCACAGTTTTTGCTGGTGTGTCACAGACAGCGATGTCTTGATGCCTAATGGGCCAGCCTGGCCGATTAATCAATAGGGACATACAGGACACACATGCTGTGCTCTGCTAGGATTGTAGTGAAGATAAGAACCAGTCATTCATTTTGCCGTCCTGAGATCACACACATCAAGACTTCCTCTTCCCTTCCGGCAGTTAGCCCTTGGCGTTAGCCACAGCCGTGCGTGTGTGTGTGTGTGTGTGCGTGCGTGAGTGCGTGCGTGCGTGCGTGCGTGCGCACTTCTCAGTGTTTGTATGTGTGTGTGAGTGTGTGTATGTGTGTGTGTATGTGTGTGTAAGAGTGTGTGCACGTGCGCGCGTGTCTTTTGTGGCCGCTTTTGAAATAAAACTGGCAGTTATTCCTCACCTTAATGATGATCAAAATCTTCTGGATCCTCTTCCAACTTGCACAAGGGGCGACATGGACGGCACAATAGAAACACTGCAGACGTCTGTTGAGCTCCAGACTTGTGTCTGACAGGCAGGAAGGTATATCCTAGTGGGCCGGACAGGCAGGAAGGTATATCCTAATGGGCCGGAAAGACAGGAAGGTATATCTTAATGGGCCGGACAGGCAGGAAGGTATATCTTAATGGGCCGGAAAGACAGGAAGGTATATCCTGATGGGCCGGAAAGACAGGAAGGTATATCCTGATGGGCCGGACAGACAGGAAGGTATATCCTAATGGGCCGGACAGACAGGAAGGTATATCCTAATGGGCCGGACAGACAGACAGGAAGGTATATCCTGATGGGCCGGACAGACAGACAGGAAGGTATATCCTGATGGGACAGACAGGCAGGAAGGTATATCCTGATGGGACAGACAGGCAGGAAGGTATATCCTGATGGGCCGGACAGACAGGAAGGTATATCCTGATGGGCCGGACAGGCAGGAAGGTATATCCTGATGGGCCGGACAGACAGGAAGGTATATCCTGATGGGCCAGACAGACAGGAAGGTATATCTTAATGGGCCTGACAGGCAGGAAGGTATATCCTGATGGGCCGGACAGACAGGAAGGTATATCCTGATGGGCCAGACAGACAGGAAGGTATATCTTAATGGGCCTGACAGGCAGGAAGGTATATCCTGATGGGCCGGACAGACAGGAAGGTATATCCTGATGGGCCGGACAGACAGGAAGGTATATCTTAATGGGCCGGACAGGCAGGAAGGTATATCCTGATGGGCCGGAAAGACAGGAAGGTATATCCTGATGGGCCGGACAGACAGGAAGGTATATCCTAATGGGCCGGACAGACAGGAAGGTATATCTTAATGGGCCGGACAGACAGGAAGGTATATCCTGATGGGCCGGACAGACAGGAAGGTATATCTTAATGGGCCGGACAGACAGGAAGGTATATCCTGATGGGCCGGACAGACAGGAAGGTATATCCTGATGGGCCGGACAGACAGACAGGAAGGTATATCCTGATGGGCCGGACAGACAGGAAGGTATATCCTGATGGGCCTGAAAGACAGGAAGGTATATCCTGATGGGCCGGACAGACAGACAGGAAGGTATATCCTGATGGGCCTGAAAGACAGGAAGGTATATCCTGATGGGCCTGAAAGACAGGAAGGTATATCCTGATGGCCCGGCCAGGCTGCTACATCAATAGGAAGAAACAGGAAACACATGCTCTGCTCTGCTAGCCTTCTGGTGAAGGTGTGAACTAGTCAATCGGCCAACCCTGTGCCAAGAAATTGGAAGTTGAACGAAAACATAAAAGTGAAGGCATAAGAAAATGATTGTGAATATGTAACTACAATGCAAAAAGCCATGAATAAACACTAGTTTGTACGAGAGAGAGAGAGAGAGAGAGAGAGAGAGAGAGAGATTACGTATTGACACAATCACGCACATACACGTACAAGCGCGCTAATAAGCGCTTGTATAAGCGCGCGAGCAGACACACACACACACACACGCACACGCACGCACGCACGCACGCACACACACACACACACACACACACACACACACACACACACACCAAACATTTAAAAAAATAGAATCATAACAATAGCCTCGCTGCATCCAAATTCAAAATAAAGGTCCTCAAAGCTTTACATTTTGAAACTAACGATTGAGTCTTGACACTGAAGCCTGTTTGCCTCGGATACCACTGACACACACTGCCTGTCGCAATGCCGATTCTGTTCTCATAGCATGCCAGTGATTGAATTATCAATTTAACCAGCTTCATAACCTACTGAAGCATCACTAAACATGCCACCTTGCAAGAAATCCTGCCTGTGATGATAGTAAACAGTCAGTAGCAATTATTTTACAGAACGAAAAGAAGGAACAGACTTTGTTTCTCATGTGTAGGTTCGATCTCGTCGTTTCTATGACTTATGAGCATTTATATCGATCCCAAATGTTTACCGTGCCATTAGTGAAAATGCGATGTCGACAGCTGCGTGACTTTGGAATTTCCGCGGGCTGCAGTTCCTTGAAGAAAGGGATCAGGTCCAATTCCGCCCTTAAGCCCAGAAGATGTCGCAACAGCTCGGCTTCTAAAACATGATTGTTTGCGTGGTTTTGAGTTGTTTTGTTTTTCGATCCAAAAGGAGTGGACATGCAAATTGTTTGACAGCAAATAGACAATAAACATAGACATCGGGAATGCAACAAACTCCGTCGTATCTGAAAAAGGAGTGAGTATAAACAAAACAAAACAAAACAACAACAAACCGTGTGTCACGTTCAGTCAAAAACTACAACAAAGAACAAAACAAAACAAAAACAAAACAAAACAAAACAAACCCGATTGGTGGGTTTCAGATTTTCTACTTGTTTGTTTGCACATTGACACTGGTGTGATTTTCAACGTGCAGCGGCAGCACAGCGTTCACGTGCATACCTGTTTTCTCTGATATTTCTGGCGTGGATGATCCCCAATTTAACATGATTAAAAAACAACAACAAACAACAACAACAATAACAACAACAAACAACAAAAAACAAAACAACAACAACAACAAAACACAAAAAACCTCGATGAATAAATAAGTGATCACAATACGTGTTGATTTTCAATCGACTCTCATCACACTTCCAAAGTTGTGTTTTCTTTTTTCTTTCCTTTCTTTATTCATTATCTATTTATCTTTATGAATTGAATATAAAGTTGCCTGCCTATGTTTTCAGTGCCTGAATTGTGATACCACACCCTCATATTTTTTTCTGAGCTTGTTAACCCGTACTTGCCAAACAGAACATTGAGATCTCTTGATTCCCCCCCAGCTAACTGTTCCCCGATACTTCCTTAACTCCTGTGGAAAGAGGTCATTTTCCGTCTTCGGCCCAACACCTTGGAATTCTCTGCCTATTGCTCTCAAACAACTCATATACCTACCTTGAAAGTAAATCTTAAAATTTATCTCTTTGAAAAATACTTGTCATAACTCAAATAGTGCTGTTGTCCCAGGCCCATGGCAATGTGAGTGTGTGTGATGGGTGAGAAGAGAGAATAGGAGTGGGTAGATGGATGGTGGTGGTGTGGTTCGAAAGGGAGAATGACCCGATTTTTACCCCTTTTACCTTTTCTATCCAAAATTTTATTTTACATTTTTTTTTAAATCTGTGGCATGCAGATTACAATTATATTCCTTTATACATGTATGTATTTTAAGTGAAAATTGCTGTCATCTCAGCCGTTTAATCATGTGTGTGTCTGTGCGTGGGTGTTAGTGTGAGTGTTGGAGTGTAACAGTTGTATTGATAGTATGTTACTTTGTGAGTTTTATGAACTGTGTTTTTGTTTTTTTGGGTTTTTTTTTAATATAATATTAATGATTCTGTTTTTATGTTTCTACTACTTTTTATATGCTTTCTTGTTTCACTTTAGGTACTGGACTGTAAAGCGCTTAGAGCTTGCTTATGCTTCTATTATAGCGCAACATAAAAATAAATTATTATTATTATTATCGTTGTTATCTAGTTATTTATCTTTTTACCTATTTAATCATTATCAGTTTATTTACACATTTGTCGTTTTATATATTTGCTTATCATTGTATCTCAGTGACGGCCTTCAGAATGTTGCACGATAGACAGTGTTTATCATTGTATCCCAGTGACGGCCTCAGGTGTGCACGATAGACATGTTTATCATTGTATCTCAGTGACGGCCTTCAGAATGTTGCACGATAGACAGTGTTTATCATTGTATCCCAGTGACGGCCTTCAGGATGTTGCACGATAGACAGTGTTTATCATTGTATCCCAGTGACGGCCTTCAGGATGTTGCACGATAGACAGTGTTTATCATTGTATCCCAGTGACGGCCTTCAGGATGTTGCACGATAGACAGTGTTTATCATTGTATCCGTGACGCTTCAATGTGATCTCAGTGCGGCCTTCACGATGTTGATCAGTGACGGGCTCACAATGTTTTATCTCAGTGACGGCCTTCGAATTGTATCTCAGTGACGGCCTTCGATGTTGTATTCAGTGACGCCTCAGAATGTTGTATCCCAGTGACGGCCTTCACAATGTTGTATCTCAGTGACGGCCTTCAGAATGTTGTATCTCAATGACGGCCTTCAGAATGTTGTATCTCAGTGACGGCCTTCAGGATGTTGCACGATAGACAGTGTTTATCATTGTATCCCAGTGACGGCCTTCACAATGTTGTATCTCAGTGACGGCCTTCACAATGTTGTATCTCAGTGACGGCCTTCAGGATGTTGCACGATAGACAGTGTTTATCATTGTATCCCAGTGACGGCCTTCAGGATGTTGCACGATAGACAGTGTTTATCATTGTATCCCAGTGACGGCCTTCACAATGTTGTATCTCAGTGACGGCCTTCACAATGTTGTATCTCAGTGACGGCCTTCACAATGTTGTATCTCAGTGACGGCCTTCAGAATGTTGTATCCCAGTGACGGCCTTCACAATGTTGCACGATAGACAGTGTTTATCATTGTATCCCAGTGACGGCCTTCACAATGTTGTATCTCAGTGACGGCCTTCACAATGTTGTATCTCAGTGACGGCCTTCAGAATGTTGTATCTCAGTGACGGCCTTCAGAATGTTGCACGACAGACAGTGAGCTGTTCTCAAATGACAGTGACCTTTACACTTCCTCAGTCCGCGTTGGACTTCCATTCCCAGCGGTGCATCAACAGCCTGAGTCACAGACTTCCATTCCCAGCGGTGTATCAACAGCCTGAGTCACAGACTTCCATTCCCAGCGGTGCATCAACAGCCTGAGTCACAGACTTCCATTCCCAGCGGTGCATCAACAGCCTGAGTCACAGACCTCCATTCCCAGCGGTGCATCAACAGCCTGAGTCACAGACGTCCATTCCCAGCGGTGCATCAACAGCCTGAGTCACAGACTTCCATTCCCAGCGGTGCATCAACAGCCTGAGTCACAGACTTCCATTCCCAGCGGTGCATCAACAGCCTGAGTCACAGACTTCCATTCCCAGCGGTGCATCAACAGCCTGAGTCACAGACTTCCATTCCCAGCGGTGCATCAACAGCCTGAGTCACAGACTTCCATTCCCAGCGGTGTATCAACAGCCTGAGTCACAGACTTCCATTCCCAGCGGTGCATCAACAGCCTGAGTCACAGACTTCCATTCCCAGCGGTGCATCAACAGCCTGAGTCACAGACTTCCATTCCCAGCGGTGCATCAACAGCCTGAGTCACAGACTTCCATTCCCAGCGGTGTATCAACAGCCTGAGTCACAGACTTCCATTCCCAGCGGTGCATCAACAGCCTGAGTCACAGACTTCCATTCCCAGCGGTGCATCAACAGCCTGAGTCACAGACTTCCATTCCCAGCGGTGCATCAACAGCCTGAGTCACAGACTTCCATTCCCAGCGGTGCATCAACAGCCTGAGTCACAGACTTCCATTCCCAGCGGTGCATCAACAGCCTGAGTCACAGACTTCCATTCCCAGCGGTGCATCAACAGCCTGAGTCACAGACTTCCATTCCCAGCGGTGCATCAACAGCCTGAGTCACAGACTTCCATTCCCAGCGGTGCATCAACAGCCTGAGTCACAGACTTCCATTCCCAGCGGTGCATCAACAGCCTGAGTCACAGACTTCCATTCCCAGCGGTGCATCAACAGCCTGAGTCACAGACTTCCATTCCCAGCGGTGCATCAACAGCCTGAGTCACAGACTTCCATTCCCAGCGGTGCATCAACAGCCTGAGTCACAGACTTCCATTCCCAGCGGTGCATCAACAGCCTGAGTCACAGACTTCCATTCCCAGCGGTGCATCAACAGCCTGAGTCACAGACTTCCATTCCCAGCGGTGCATCAACAGCCTGAGTCACAGACTTCCATTCCCAGCGGTGCATCAACAGCCTGAGTCACAGACTTCCATTCCCAGCGGTGCATCAACAGCCTGAGTCACAGACTTCCATTCCCAGCGGTGCATCAACAGCCTGAGTCACAGACTTCCATTCCCAGCGGTGCATCAACAGCCTGAGTCACAGACTTCCATTCCCAGCGGTGCATCAACAGCCTGAGTCACAGACTTCCATTCCCAGCGGTGCATCAACAGCCTGAGTCACAGACTTCCATTCCCAGCGGTGCATCAACAGCCTGAGTCACAGACTTCCATTCCCAGCGGTGCATCAACAGCCTGAGTCACAGACTTCCATTCCCAGCGGTGCATCAACAGCCTGAGTCACAGACTTCCATTCCCAGCGGTGCATCAACAGCCTGAGTCACAGACTTCCATTCCCAGCGGTGTATCAACAGCCTGAGTCACAGACTTCCATTCCCAGCGGTGTATCAACAGCCTGAGTCACAGACTTCCATTCCCAGCGGTGTATCAACAGCCTGAGTCACAGACTTCCATTCCCAGCGGTGTATCAACAGCCTGAGTCACAGACTTCCATTCCCAGCGGTGCATCAACAGCCTGAGTCACAGACTTCCATTCCCAGCGGTGCATCAACAGCCTGAGTCACAGACTTCCATTCCCAGCGGTGCATCAACAGCCTGAGTCACAGACTTCCATTCCCAGCGGTGCATCAACAGCCTGAGTCACAGACTTCCATTCCCAGCGGTGCATCAACAGCGGAGTCAACTTCCATTCCAGCGGTGCATCAACAGCCTGAGTCACAGACTCCATTCCCAGCGGTGCATCAACAGCCTGAGTCACAGACTTCCATTCCCAGCGGTGCATCAACAGCCTGAGTCACAGACTTCCATTCCCAGCGGTGCATCAACAGCCTGAGTCACAGACTTCCATTCCCAGCGGTGCATCAACAGCCTGAGTCACAGACTTCCATTCCCAGCGGTGCATCAACAGCCTGAGTCACAGACTTCCATTCCCAGCGGTGCATCAACAGCCTGAGTCACAGACTTCCATTCCCAGCGGTGCATCAACAGCCTGAGTCACAGACTTCCATTCCCAGCGGTGCATCAACAGCCTGAGTCACAGACTTCCATTCCCAGCGGTGCATCAACAGCCTGAGTCACAGACTTCCATTCCCAGCGGTGCATCAACAGCCTGAGTCACAGACTTCATTCCAGCGGTGCATCAACAGCCTGAGTCACAGACTTCCATTCCCAGCGGTGCATCAACAGCCTGAGTCACAGACTTCCATTCCCAGCGGTGCATCAACAGCCTGAGTCACAGACTTCCATTCCCAGCGGTGCATCAACAGCCTGAGTCACAGACTTCCATTCCCAGCGGTGCATCAACAGCCTGAGTCACAGACTTCCATTCCCAGCGGTGCATCAACAGCCTGAGTCACAGACTTCCATTCCCAGCGGTGCATCAACAGCCTGAGTCACAGACTTCCATTCCCAGCGGTGCATCAACAGCCTGAGTCACAGACTTCCATTCCCAGCGGTGCATCAACAGCCTGAGTCACAGACTTCCATTCCCAGCGGTGTATCAACAGCCTGAGTCACAGACTTCCATTCCCAGCGGTGTAATCAACAGCCTGAGTCACAGACTTCCATTCCCAGCGGATGCTGCTGCATCAACAGCCTGTGTCAACAGACCTTCCATTCCCAGCGGTGCATCAACAGCCTGAGTCACAGACTTCCATTCCCAGCGGTGCATCAACAGCGGAGTCATAGATACCTGGGATCAATAGCTCCCCCCTCCTCCACCTCCGCGCCCCCCCTTCCCCCGCCCACCCTGCACCAAGCCCCCTCACCCCCATCCCCAATCGTCAAAACATGGGAAGCTCTATGCATCAGCGTGAAATTGGCTGTCATAAGTAGAGAAAGAAATATAGCGAGAGACAGCGAGGCTGACCAACAGAGAGAGGGAGAGAGAGAGGGGGGGGGGATGTTGGAGAGAGGAATAGACACAGAGAGAGAGAACGAGATAGAGCGAGAGAGACAGAGAGAGAGAGAGAGAGAGAGAGAGAGAGAGAGAGATAGAGGAAAAGAGCAACAACAACAAAAAACCATGGAGGGGAAGACAGAAAGACAGAAAGTGGTTGATGAGAGAGGGAGCACAGAAAAACAAACAACGTCGAAGATTTTTTTTTTCTCTAAAAACGTCAAACATTTTTACCCCTTACCCACCCCCCTAACCCCAAACACCAACCCCCCACACACACACACACACACCCCTGCTCCCCGCCCCCTTGCCGCCAAAAATACAAAGACATATATAAACAAACACGTACACCAAAAGAAGGAGAAAACCCAAGTCAAAAATAAAGATGTCAAGAGAGAAGGAAGAAAGGAGGAAAGTGAATGCTGGTAAAACGAGGCCTGGAGGCATGAATGGATGGGCGGGTTGCAATCAAATTCCACCCACTGAATTGAGATTGCAGTCCATTGTCCGCTTGCTAGGCCATGGGACATCTGACGATGGATCAACATCAACGAAAAAGAAATGGAGTTTTTTTTCTATGCAAGTGAAAAGGGTTCATCTTTTTATTTTATTTTATTTTTTGCTTATTAAGCGTTTTCGCTTTTTTATTTTTATTTTCCTGTTCATTGAAATGCGGATCTATTCATTTACAGTTAAAAACAAATTTGATTTAATTTAATATTTGTGTGAGATGTTGTGTTGAGGGTAGTGCAGAGGAGCACAGCGTGGAGACACACCATTTTTACACACTACACTACGTTACACTGTGCTATTCTGAAATACATTGCAATACTCTATACTGCATGTATTGCACAACACTGCACCTCACACCACCATACTAGACTTCGCCTGAAATCACATAGCAACTAACTGAAATAATGAACGAAATACCATGGATACCTTTTTTTTTTTTTTTTTTTTTTTTTTAACCCGGACTTTCTTGGGTCGACCACCGTTTTATTTTGTATATAAATCACACAATGCCAAATAAATAAATAGCGTTTACGGAATAAATACGACTTTTCACTCACTGATTTTGGGCTTGTTACAATAATATTGAAGGAAAATGTACAAGTCATACAATTAAGTGTACAAAACTTATCTATGTTTTTCTTTGGTTTTTTGTTGTTGTTGTTGTTGTTGTTGTTGTTTTTTCACCTTCATTCATACACAATTCTAAGTCTGTCTGTTTCTTCATTTATGGACAATCACGTTGCAAAACTTTAGTGTTGGAAGATTGTTTGGTTTGTCTGGGGGGTGGGGAGGGGTTGAGGGGGCCCGGGGGGGGGGGTTGTTCATGCTCTGGTGTGCTTTCTGTGTGCATATTTGTCTCTTTCTCACTTCTCATTTGATCATTTGACGTTATTTGTAGATGGAAGTGTTTTTTTCCATGCGAATTCGTCTTGTTTCAAATTCTCGTTCAAAAATAACCTGTAAGGGAAAGACTGATTTGGTCTTTTTATAGATACTGACACACATTTTACCCACTAATATTATATTATTGATATACGCATAATTTCCTTTTAGATACCATGGATACCTAATAACCATGCAAAATATGCAGAAACATTATATCAGCAGCTCACAATGCACACGCATAACATATACAAGAATGTGAACACACACACAAAAAAAACAAAAAAACCCAACAAAAACAAGAAAACAAAAAACAAAACAACACACACACACACACACACACACGCGCGCGCGCGCGCGCGCGCGCGCGCGCTCACACACACACCCCTATCCATCCACCCACCCACACTTGAGGGTATCAGCAATATTGACTTTGAGCGTTACATAATCTATTTAAGAGACTGGGTATCATGGCCAAACGCACGTTTGTCTGATTTGAGTTTTCACTGTCCGACGGAGAATGCCAACAGGTGGTCTGGTTATAATAGTATCTCTGGATAGGGGTTGATGCAGCCTCTATATTTCTGAGTGAGGGGGGGGGGGAATGAGAGAGAGAGCGAGAGAGAGAGAGAGAGAAAGAGAGAGAGGGTCAGAGAGTGAATGACAGAGACAGAGAAGGAGACACAAAGAAAGAAGGAAGGAAGGAAGGATTTATTCAATATAAGGCCATCGCCCCATTTGAAGGGGTTCAACAAAAGTAAAGAAGATTTTCTACCTTATACCGTGTTATGAATATTGTTAACATACAAACAACAAACGAACACAAAAGTATTGCGTGAACAAGTAAATATGGAAACTCCATGAGAAAAACAAACAAACAAAAAACTTCCTTAATATAGACAGAAGACATCTTTTAGCCCTGCATGCCAGATCTTTACAAGCAAACTTAAAACTGAGTTTCGTTGAAAAATATATACCAATGTATTTATATGAATTTACAACTTCTATCTCAGTACCATTATAATACCATTTTTCACAAACAGCCAAAAAAAAAAAAAAAAAAAAAAACTTTTGTAAAGACCACAATGTTACTTTTACACAAATTCACTTTAAGCTTCAAATTTGAAGTCCCCCTGGCTAAACTGTTTAATTGAGACTGGGGGCCAGCAACTGTTTCGGATAATAACATAATATCATCAGCACACTGTTTAATTGAGACTGGGGGCCAACAACTGTTTCAGATAATAACAAAATATCATCAGCACACTGTTTAATTGAGACTGGGGGCCAACAACTGTTTCGGATAATAACAAAATATCATCAGCACACTGTTTAATTGAGACTGGGGGCCAACAACTGTTTCGGATAATAACAAAATATCATCAGCAAACAAAAGTATGAAGAGCTCTACAAGACTATTATCCAGTAAGAGACAAATAGAGAAAGATAGTGTCACACACACACACACACACACACACACACACACACACACACACACACACACACACACACACACACACACACACACACACACACACACACACACACAAGCATGCAAAACCAGAGTCATTAACGGTTTTCATGACAAATAAAATAAATATGATAATGATTCCGATTCTGATTCTGTTTCTCATTCTCACTCTGATTCACACACACACGCAAACGCACAAGCACGCGCGTGCGCACGCACACACATGGACACACACACCCACACACACACACACACACACACGCACGCACACACGCACGCACACAGACAAACACACACACACACACACACACACAGACAAACACACACAC
>NC_134880.1:660654-705654 GCF_041734735.1 Babylonia areolata | reverse complement strand
AGCAGTTCTTCACTGCAGACATCATCAACATCAACATCAACATCAACACAGCAGTTCTTCACTGCAGACATCATCAACATCAATATCAACATCAACACAGCAGTTCTTCACTGCAGACATCATCATCAACATCAATATCAACACAGCAGTTCTTCACTGCAGACATCATCAACATCAACATCAACATCAACACAGCAGTTCTTCACTGCAGACATCATCATCATCATCAATATCAGCACATCAGTTCTTCACTGCAGACATCATCATCATCAACATCAACACAGCAGTTCCATAATCAAAGACGGCTAAAAGGTCCACCACTCCCACATCCACCACCACCCACACACCGATAATTAGATATGTTGTCCAAATGCCAAGCCTAGTTAACTGATCTTATTAAAAGAATGACAGCCAAGGCTGTCCAAATTTGTTCACGACCGTTTCTTTTATCAATATGCTCATGTTAGTGTTTCACTGTGTCTTAAAAACCTTAATTAAGGTTTTATGACAATATTCTTTTGAATTCAGTCCAATTCTATTCTGTTGACGCTGACCTTCAGCACACCACACCACACCACACCACACCACACCTCGGCCACAACACACCACACCTCACCACACCACACCACACCACACCACACCTCGGCCACAACACACCACACCACACCACACCACACCACACCTCGGCCACAACACACCACACCACACCACACCACACCTCGGCCACAACACACCACACCTCACCACACCTCACCACACCACACCACACCACACCACACCTCGGCCACAACACACCACACCACACCACACCACACCTCGGCCACAACACACCACACCACACCACACCACACCACACCTCACCACACCACACCACACCACACCACACCTCGGCCACAACACACCACACCACACACCACACCACACCTCGGCCACAACACACCTCGGCCACAACACACCACACCACACCACACCACACCTCGGCCACAACACACCACACCACACCACACCACACCACACCTCGGCCACAACACACCACACCTCACCACACCACACCACACCACACCACACCTCGGCCACAACACACCACACCACACCACACCACACCTCGGCCACAACACACTACACCTCACCACACCACACCACACCACACCACACCACACCTCGGCCACACCACACCACACCACACCACACCACACCTCGGCCACAACACACCACACCTCACCACACCACACCACACCTCACCACACCACACCACACCACACCACACCTCGGCCACAACACACCACACCACACCACACCACACCTCGGCCACAACACTTACACCAAATTGCTGAGAAAGCATTTCACCAAAGCAGCAGCAGCATGCGTCCATCCTCACCCCGCCTCCCTCTCTGTCCCCCACCCCCACCCCGCCCCCACGGCCCCCCGCCTCACCCCCAAGAGAGCAAGAGTCCAAACAGATAACGGTCCTGAACGCACCCCTGGGGGAGTCAGCTGATGAGTCTCTGGTAGCCTCGTGAGGGAAGGAGCAGGTCCAGACTCCTGTGACCACAACTGGTTTTGATGGTCGTGGGATTGCGGGGAGTTTAGCTGTTAGGGCTGGGTGTAGCGAATGAGAGGTGGGGGGTGATGGGGGGAGGGGCGGTGGTGGTTAGCATTCTGCGGGCGGTCTGGCTTTGGACAGGACGGTCGGTTGCTTGTATACATACCCATGACAGTTAATGCTTACTGAGGTGTGGTAGGGTGTTGCTGGACGTACGCCTCAAGGAAAACAATGACGGATTTGCCTCTCCTTCTTTATTTCCGTTTTTTTTCTTTTCGACTGGTGAAAACAGTTTGTATGGACTGTTTATCGAGCCAGGTGGGTGGGCACGCGTACGGCTGTGAAACGTTATCCATGTTGTTTAACGTGTGTGTGTGTGTGTGTGTGTGTGTGTGTGTGTGTGTGTGTGTGTGTGCTGGGGGTGATGAGAATGAATAGGGAGAGGGGGCGGGGTGGGGGCGCTTGAAGAATAGTGAACGTGTGCGTGTTTGTGTTCAATCCAATTCAATTCAATACAATGCAATGGAATGAATGAAATACAACACAATGCAATGCAACACAATACAATACAACACAATACAATACAATGCAACACAATACAATACAATACAATACAATACAATGCAACACAATACAATACAATGCAACATAATACAATACAATGCAATACGATACAATACAATACAATACAACACAATACAAAGCAGAACCACTGCAGGCTTCTCAGTTATCAATCTGGCCGTTGATAATGATCTGCTTGAGGTAAAGCACGCTTCCCTGCCCGCCTGGCTTACTCATCCGTGACACTGAGCCAAGGCTGTTTGTTCTGAAGATGGATGGGGACACTGCGCAGACCAGCGATGGTGTGAGATTTATTTCACACACACACACACACACCACACGCACGCGCGCGCGCGCACGCACACAAACACGCATGCACACACACACACACACACACACAGAGTCTCTCCCCACCCCTGACCCCCTTTCTTCTTCAGAATCTCTCTCTCTCTCTATCTCTTTCTCTCTCTCTCTCTCTCTCAAGCACACACGCACGCACACACAAACACATATATATATATATATAGAGAGAGAGAGAGGGGGCGGGTAGGGGGGGGGGGGGGGGGGGGGGGGGGGGGGGGGGGGGACGCGCAAACATACACAAGCAAGACAGACAGACAGACAGACAGACCCACATTGAACAGACCGAGAGCAGCAGTCAGTCCAATTCGTGTTTGGTAATGCATTTTGTTGAAGGTTCACAATAGGAATAAGTCTTTTTTTTCTTCTTTCGCTTGTGTCTTCATGTGCTTCGTATACCTTATGGACAGTTGTATGTGTATTGTTTCATAAGAGGCGCTTGGAACCCACTACATATGGAGGCTGCTCCATTTTTTATATATGATAGTCAGTCGTGACCGACTATGACCATCAGAACAGCAGAGGAGGCAACTGCTGTTCCGACTATTTGGGCTAGAATTTGATTATAGTGGAGAGTGTCTTGCCCAAGTACATCCCCACTCTCTCGGCCAAGAGGGTTTTAGGACAGTCGGCGTTGGGATGGTTCCCAAAGGCTAACTAGCCCACAAGGCTGCAGCACTAAGAGCCAGTGCAAGTTTGCCTCCTAGTTTGGGGTCATAGTCCTTCACAAAAAGACTAAGCTGTAAATGGTTTCCCATTGACTGGAGAAACCATTGATAATACAGCTCTCACTTTGCTGTTGGCCCAAATGTAAACTTATGTCAGTCTGTGATATAAGCTGAGTGTTGGGCTGCTCTATATAAGTAATATAACTATGTTACATGATTTGATTACGTCGATGATGTTGATGATGATATTATTATTATTACCATTTTTACTATTAAATATATATGAAGTATATATGAAAACTGAAGTGAACGTTTATAACAGAGACGAAGTACACAACAAGTGAACCGCTCAGTCTCTGATATTCTAATCCTCTGTGGTCGGCCCTCCACACTGTGGCACCAGAATGAAAATGCTCGCAAACTGAAACATGATAAGAAACATTAAAAAACAACAACAACAACAACAAAAACAACCCACAATAATCGCTGGCATTCCACAGACATGCAAGAACTTCAAAAGCAATGACGGGAAAGGAACCTGCTCAATCACATCTTAAAGACTGTTGGCAAACAGAATCGTATGCTAACCTTCTTCGCATCTTGGAAACACCAGTGAGTTCAACATGGTCACAGTCTATGAAGATTATGGAATCTTTGATCTCATCCAGGACAAAAGTTGGCTTAAAATGATGCCGGGCAGGTTGTGAAAGGGAAAGCAACACCACAGTCCCACTTCTTTACAGATTATGCTCTGAGTCAGTTTTTTCTTTAACGAAGCCTACCGCCTTTGGAATCAAATGTTACAGTGCATACATCATCGACAAACTTTGCTCATCGTGTGTGTGTGTGTGTGTGTGTGTGTTTATGGGTCTGGGTCTGACACAGTGCAAAAGACAAATACAATGAGGTGGGTTTCAAGAGAGACATACCACATAGTCATATAGATTTTAGTACATTCTGCGAAACAATTAAATATTTTTTTTATGTATACGTGTGTATGTCTATGTATGTATATATATATATATGCAACGAAATTGTGTAAAATACACCTGAACCCACTTAGTCGCCATTACAATGTTGTCCCCTTCACTCATTGTGACATGACAATGGTAACGTGCACCAAGAGACAAAAAGGCAAAAGAAAACTGCACACAAAAATAGTACCTACTACATACAAACCAATCTAACACACACAACAAACAAACGCTGGCTGCCAACGAAGAGGACAGGGGATTGTCAAAAAGCAAGAAGGTGAGGGGAAGGAACGAGACTCACCCAGACAGAACAGATCAGAGCTGAACTCCGACAGGACACCACAATCAGCACGGTTATCGTCTACAGGTTTCGACGGGGAACACCCACGTGTGAGAGTCATAAATCTGGTTACGTGATGGAACCCGACTCAAATTAAGACACACAAGAAGAACCCCATGCCCTAAGCTTCTCTGCCTCACTTGTTGGAAAGCAGTGGTGAGTTTGCTGATAAGGGATGATCGCTAATCTTCACGTTGGATTTCAGATGGTGAGCAGGATTTGGGGGAACGAGTGCAACATTAAAATGTCTTGTCTTTTAAAGGGAATGCTTGATAGTTAAAGGAATAATCAAGATTCAAGTTATTTCCACGAAATGCCTCTTACGTCTGCCTTGCCATGTGATGATGACCTCCAGATTGACGAAGTCTGCTCATCGTGTTATCGTTTTGTACGTTCGTGCGTGTGTTAAACGGGTACAAGAGAGAGAGATAGAGAGAGAGACATAGACAGAGACAGAGAGAGACAGAGGCAGAAGAGAGAGAGAGAGAGAGAGAGAGAGAGAGAGAGAGAGAGTGTGTGTGTGTGTGTGTGTGTGTGGTTCCCAACTATACACAGCAAAATGTGGTTTCGACTGAAATGATAAAATTGCATCCGTAGTAAAGCTTTGTCAACTTCACTGATGTCTTTGAATGTGTCGATCGAAATTTCCTAACCTATGATGAAAAGAATGATAATTATGATAGTGGAAACAATAGCAGTAAGAAGAATACGAAAAAGTAGTAGTAGTAGTAGTAGTAGTAGTAATAGTAGAAGAAGAAGAAGCAAAAATGGCGGTAGTGGTAGTAACAACAGCAGCAGCAGTAGTAGTGACTGCAGCAGCAGTAACAGCAGCAATATTATTACTATGATGATAATTATTTTAAGTCAGTGTTGATGTGCATCTTCGGGTAAGAAGGCCCCTGTTTAAACAGACTAAAACAAACATGAAAGTAATAAATCAAGCAACCGTATTTTAACCAAATGAGCAAGGCACCAAATGGAAGTGTAACTGTAATATTTACCCTTAGTTTTTATTTTATTTATCAAAGAAAAAAATAATGAAGCGAAAGAGAAGGGAAAAAACTTAAAGACATCACCACGTTGGTGACAATGTATAAGTGAGTAACAAAGTTTCCAAACATTCAATGAGTTATTGGCTATTCTTGTCAAATATACCACCCCAGCTAACGACATTCTTATTCCTTTGTCTCTTCCTCCTTCTTCTCCTCTTCCTTTGTCTCTTCCTCCTTCTCCTCCTCTTTCTTTGTCTCTTTCTCCTTCTTCTCCTCTTCCTTTGTTTCTGTCTCCTTCTCCTCCTCTTTCTTTGTCTCTTTCTCCTTCTTCTCCTCTTCCTTTGTTTCTGTCTCCTTCTCCTCCTCTTCCTTTGTCTCTTTCTCCTTCTCCTCCTCTTTCTTTGTCTCTTTCTCCTTCTTCTCCTCTTCCTTTGTCTCTTCCTCCTTCTCCTCCTCTTCCTTTGTCTCTTCCTCCTTCTTCTCCTCTTTCTTTGTCTCTTTCTCCTTCTCCTCCTCTTTCTTTGTCTCTTTCTCCTTCTTCTCCTCTTTCTTTGTCTCTTTCTCCTTCTCCTCCTCTTTCTTTGTCTCTTTCTCCTTCTTCTCCTCTTTCTTTGTCTCTTTCTCCTTCTCCTCCTCTTTCTTTGGAGTGCGAGCCACATTTAAGTTTACCGTCCGAGATGATATTTCCTTTACAACTCAGTCTGCATCTTTTGTTCTTTTTTTTCTGCAGGTTCTCCAGGCAGGATCAGCACGTTGGGTTTATTCGGAGATCAGGCATCTGGTTTTGTTGTTGTTGTTGTTGTTGTTTTTGTTTGCAGCAGGTGTGGTGTAGCTATATGGATCAGTCAGCAGGTGTGGTGTAGCTATATGGATCAGTCAGAAGGTGTGGTGTAGCTATATGGATCAGTCAACAGGTGTGGTGTAGCTATATGGATCAGTCAACAGGTGTGGTGTAGCTATATGGATCAGTCAACAGGTGTGGTGTAGCTATATGGATCAGTCAGCAGGTGTGGTGTAGCTATATGGATCAGTCAACAGGTGTGGTGTAGCAATATGGATCAGTCAACAGGTGTGGTGTAGCTATATGGATCAGTCAGACAGGTGTGGTGTAGCTATATGGATCAGTCAACAGGTGTGGTGTAGCTATATGGATCAGTCAACAGGTGTGGTGTAGCTATATGGATCAGTCAGAAGGTGTGGTGTAGCTATATGGATCAGTCAACAGGTGTGGTGTAGCTATATGGATCAGTCAGAAGGTGTGGTGTAGCTATATGGATCAGTCAACAGGTGTGGTGTAGCTATATGGATCAGTCAACAGGTGTGGTGTAGCTATATGGATCAGTCAGAAGGTGTGGTGTAGCTATATGGATCAGTCAACAGGTGTGGTGTAGCTATATGGATCAGTCAACAGGTGTGGTGTAGCAATATGGATCAGTCAACAGGTGTGGTGTAGCTATATGGATCAGTCAGAAGGTGTGGTGTAGCTATATGGATCAGTCAGAAGGTGTGGTGTAGCTATATGGATCAGTCAACAGGTGTGGTGTAGCTATATGGATCAGTCAACAGGTGTGGTGTAGCTATATGGATCAGTCAACAGGTGTGGTGTAGCTATATGGATCAGTCAACAGGTGTGGTGTAGCTATATGGATCAGTCAACAGGTGTGGTGTAGCTATATGGATCAGTCAACAGGTGTGGTGTAGCTATATGGATCAGTCAGAAGGTGTGGTGTAGCTATATGGATCAGTCAGAAGGTGTGGTGTAGCTATATGGATCAGTCAACAGGTGTGGTGTAGCTATATGGATCAGTCAGAAGGTGTGGTGTAGCTATATGGATCAGTCAACAGGTGTGGTGTAGCTATATGGATCAGTCAACAGGTGTGGTGTAGCTATATGGATCAGTCAGAAGGTGTGGTGTAGCTATATGGATCAGTCAACAGGTGTGGTGTAGCTATATGGATCAGTCAACAGGTGTGGTGTAGCTATATGGATCAGTCAGAAGGTGTGGTGTAGCTATATGGATCAGTCAACAGGTGTGGTGTAGCTATATGGATCAGTCAGAAGGTGTGGTGTAGCAATATGGATCAGTCAGAAGGTGTGGTGTAGCTATATGGATCAGTCAACAGGTGTGGTGTAGCTATATGGATCAGCCAGAAGGTGTGGTGTAGCTATATGGATCAGTCAACAGGTGTGGTGTAGCTATATGGATCAGTCAACAGGTGTGGTGTAGCTATATGGATCAGCCAGAAGGTGTGGTGTAGCTATATGGATCAGTCAACAGGTGTGGTGTAGCAATATGGATCAGTCAACAGGTGTGGTGTAGTTATATGGATCAGTCAACAGGTGTGGTGTAGCTATATGGATCAGTCAGAAGGTGTGGTGTAGCTATATGGATCAGTCAACAGGTGTGGTGTAGCTATATGGATCAGTCAACAGGTGTGGTGTAGCTATATGGATCAGTCAACAGGTGTGGTGTAGCTATATGGATCAGTCAACAGGTGTGGTGTAGCAATATGGATCAGTCAACAGGTGTGGTGTAGCTATATGGATCAGTCAACAGGTGTGGTGTAGCTATATGGATCAGTCAGAAGGTGTGGTGTAGCTATATGGATCAGTCAACAGGTGTGGTGTAGCTATATGGATCAGTCAACAGGTGTGGTGTAGCTATATGGATCAGTCAACAGGTGTGGTGTAGCTATATGGATCAGTCAGAAGGTGTGGTGTAGCTATATGGATCAGTCAGAAGGTGTGGTGTAGCTATATGGATCAGTCAGAAGGTGTGGTGTAGCTATATGGATCAGTCAACAGGTGTGGTGTAGCTATATGGATCAGTCAACAGGTGTGGTGTAGCTATATGGATCAGTCAGAAGGCTGTGACACTGTCATGAAACTGAAATCGAAACTCCTCCTCCTCCTCTTCCTCCACCTACTCCTACTCCTCCTTTTTCTTCTTCAACTTCTTCTCTCACTTTTGCTCCACACCTCCTTGTCCTTCTCTTTATCTTTTCTTCTTTTTCTTCTTTCTTTTAATTATTATTCTTCTTTTTCAAAGCACATCAACCACGAAATGATTGGACTGAACAACCTCAGCTACATCTGTATCCATTCCGTGTCAAAGATGCCATCTACACCCCCTCCCGTGCAGCCAGCCACCCACCCGCTCACCCACCCTACCCTCCTGCACTCACACACACACACACACACACACACACACACACAGAGCACTACCAGATTCTGTTAATTAGCACCTGCACGTCTGGCTGGTTGGTATCAGGGGGGAAGGGGAGGAGGTGCGGGGAGTGGGGGGTGGAGGTGGAGGTGCTGGGCGGGATATGCGCCAGGGTAAAACTAAAAGGGGAGGTAGTGGGTTTTTCAGGACTAGTTTGACGTTCAGCACGTGCACGGTGCATTAACACGTGCATCCCATCGATTCCGTGGGCCAAATCCCCTTTCAGGGGTTAGTCTCCCATGTCCAGATTGAAGGGGGAGGGGTCTACTATGTGTGTGTGGGGGGGGGGAGGGGGGAGGGGGGCTAGGGCTCTCTCTCTCTCTCTCTCTCTCTCTCTCTCTCTCTCTCACACACACACACACACACACACACACACAAAGGGGTCAGTTATGTCTTATTTATTGTATCAGTCATTGTTGTTGTTCTTTCCTTGCTTATTTCATCGTGTTTTGTTTTGCTCTTTTTTTCTTTTTTCCTCCCTTTTTTTTTACTTTTTTTTTCTCTAGTTCTATTTTTTTATGCATGCATAATCTATTCATTTCGTTTTATCATAATCGTGACAAGTGTTCAAGTAATATTGGTGATGGTGGTAGTCACTGCAGTATGCTGCACTTGCCAACATAGATTTCAGAGACAGTAACAATACTGTACCTTTTGAACACCCGGATGTTTCTGGAACTTCCATATTGATGACATCTCTCTCTCTCTCTCTCTCTCTCTCTGTGTGTGTGTGTGTGTGTGTGTGTGTGTGTGTGTGTGACTCACTGTCCTATCCATCTGTCAATCTTAGTGTGTGGGGGTGGGGGGAGTGAGGGGGTGCTGTCAGTGTGTGTGTGCGCGTGTGTGTGTATGTATGTGTGTACGCTCGCACGCGAGTGTCAGTGTGTGTATGCATGTGTGTGCACGGATGTGGGTGTGTGTGGGGGGGCGGGGGGTGTTTTCTTCATTATGTATACAATTCTGCATGAAAACATTTTCCTTTCATTTATGTGTGTGCTATTTGTAATTTATGTAGATTAGCAAGGACAGATTGGAAGAATAGGCAATGCCTAAAATCTTAATCCTTGAATAAAAACGTTTTGAGTTCTGAGTTCTGAGTTCTCTCTCTCTCTCTCTCTCTCTCTCTCTCTCTCTCTCTCTCTCTCTCTCTCTCTCTGTCCGAACTATAGAGACTGCGTCAACAAGTATCAAGCGATGTGTGTGTGTGTGTGTGTGTGTGTGTGTGTGTGTTGTTGTTGTTGTTGTTGTTGTTGTTGTTGTTTCCTCAGATGTGCCCTCAAACCGCCATGTCGCTCTCCAGAAGAGAGAAAGGACCCGCCATGCATAAAGAGCAGAGAGGTAGTAAAGGGAAATATCGACATCTGCCTGGAAATGGAATCCTGCCATCCGTGCAAGAGATGGGCAACGTTCGTTCGACATTCAATAACGGCTGTGATGCTTTGGGTGTTGGGGTCAAGAGGTACGCGTGTGTGTAAACAAAAAAAAAAAATGTTTCAGGATTTTGGGGGGAAGTGCTCTTGTGGGCGTCTTCCCTGCCCCCCCCCCCCCCACACCTCCCCTCTCCCCTCTCCCAAACAAAAAGAAAAAGAAAAGATATATAGAAAGATTGTGTGTGTGTGTGTGTGTGTGTGTGTGCGTGTGCGTGTTTGTAATTATTGAGATTCACCAGCTGTCACAAATGGGTTTCATTAAAAGCAGATGTATTCAGTGACACTTTAGTTTGTTCTGTAACATTTATATGACAGACAAGTTTATTTCAGTGGGTAAAATACGGTACTAAAAAAAAAAAGGGGGGGGGGGTAGAGCCCCCCCGCCCCCCCCCACCCCACACACACACACACACACACACGTGCGCCCCCTCCCCCCCCCCCCCAAAAAAAAAAAAGAAAAAAAGAAGAAGAAAAAACAAACAAACGAACAAAATAAACGAGGACTGGTCTTTTTCCTTCAACAAATGAGTTTGTTTTACTTCCGTATTGTGATCACCCCCATACCTGTTCTGTTTCTTCGTTCCCACAGATCCAAACACTTCCCTTACTCCACTTCCGTTCTTTCTGGGTCTCTAGACCCACGTGCTTGCGAACGATCCCCTCTTCCTTTGGCTTCGTCAAATCCCCACAATCACCTCTTTCAAGTCTGGTCTTCGTCAAGTCCCTACAATCACCTCTTTCAAGTCTGGTCTTCGTCAAGTCCCTACAATCACCTCTTTCAAGTCTGGTCTTCGTCAAATCCCTGCAATCATCTCTTTCAAGTCTGGTCTTCGTCAAATCCCCACAATCACCTCTTTCAAGTCTGGTCTTCGTCAAGTCCCTACAATCACCTCTTTCAAGTCTGGTCTTCGTCAAGTCCCTACAATCACCTCTTTCAAGTCTGGTCTTCGTCAAGTCCCTACAATCACCTCTTTCAAGTCTGGTCTTCGTCAAGTCCCTGCAATCACCTCTTTCAAGTCTGGTCTTAACACCTCACCTCTTTCATGTCTGGTCTTAATACCTCACCTCTTTCAAGTCTGGCCTCAACACCTTAACTCTTTCATGTCTGGCCTCAACACCTTACCTCTTTCATGTCTGGCCTCAACACCTCACCTCTTTCATGTCTGGCCTCAACACCTCACCTCTTTCATGTCTGGCCTCAACACCTCACCTCTTTCAACTCTGGCCTCAAAGGCCTCAACTCTCACCTCTTTGCTAAAATAGCCCGATCCTCCCTTCCCTCTTTACGGTCACAGTCTCCAGTCTCTGACCTGACGTCTACATGTGTTTAGCAGTCTATCCTGTCGGTTTAGTGTTATGTCTACATGTGTTTAGCAGTCTATCCTGTCGGTTTAGTGTTATGTCTACATGTGTTTAGCAGTCTATCCTGTCGGTTTAGTGTTATGTCTACATGTGTTTAGCAGTCTATCCTGTCGGTTTAGTGTTATGTCTACATGTGTTTAGCAGTCTGTCCTTTCGGTTTAGTGTTATGTCTACATGTGTTTAGCAGTCTGTCCTTTCGGTTTAGTGTTGTGTCTACATGTGTTTAGGAGTCTGTCCTTTCGGTTTAGTGTTGTGTCTACATGTGTTTAGGAGTCTGTCCTTTCGGTTTAGTGTTGTGTCTACATGTGTTTAGGAGTATCGTCTTCTATCCTTTCGGTTTAGTGTTATGTCTACATGTGGAAAATCGGAGTGAAAGCGCTTTTATTTGTCTCCGCATAAGTACGCTCTCTCTCTCTCTCTCTCTCTCTCTCTCTCTCTCTCTCTCTAATCTTATAAAATGCTTCTATCGCTATGTGATCAAGACAAAGAGTGCTGGGCATCTCAGGTACGAAACACTTTGTATAAATTTGGATTCGGCTTTGTTTGGGAAAATCAAGGTGTAGAAAATGTAAGAGGATTCTTGAATGATTTCAAACAAAGACTGATCGATTGCCATAGTCAAAACTGGCACGAACATCTTCACAGCAGCAGCAGGTTCAGCGTTTATCGAAATTTCAAATCATCCATATCACTGGAATCTTACTTTACAGCAGTTAAAAATAAACACATAAGAGATGTGCTTATAAGATTTAGAATAGGAGCCTCGGATATCCGTACACACAAGATGAGATTTGCTTTCGTCAGTCCAAACGACCTGAAATGTCCACTATGTAACGCTGGTATTGAAGACGAGATACACACTTTATTTTACTGTAAATCTCTTAACGATCTGCGACATAAATATATTCCATGTTGGTACACGAAACATCCCTCTGACAAAAGTTTAGAATTTATAATGCATGACACAAAAATCCTTCATGATCTAGGTCGCTTTATTTATCACTCTAATAAACGTCGTGCTGCTTTATTATGTTAATGGGCACAACCTGAGTTCTGTTCTGTTATACATTTAAAACAACGAACGTACATGTTTAAGCGGACTTGCTCACGATGGAAGGCATTTACCTTTTTGAATTTTCGATTCATGTGTTTGCATGCCCGGTTTTACAAAATCGAGTCTGCGCGCGCGCGTGTGTGTGTGTGGGGGGGGGGGAGAGATGTGGGAAGGGGTCTGGAGGTGTGGGATGGGGGGGGTGTGTGCTCAACATTGTAATGGGTCAGAAGGCCTTCTACAATAAAACAGTTCTGAGTTCTGAGTTCTGAGTTCTCTCTCTCTCTCTCTCTCTCTCTCTCTCTCTCTCTCTCTCTCTCTCTTTCAGCATATATATATATATATATATATATATATATATATATATATATATATATATATATATATATATATATATATATATATATATAATCTATATATCATCCTTCTTCTATTATCATCATCAACATTATCATAAAATACTATTATCATTATCACCATTGTTGCTATTATCATTATTATCATTATATCATTATCATCATCACCATGATCATTAATATTACTATTATTGTTGTTGCTGATGTTGTTGTTTTCAATAATGTTTCTCAACGTCACTGTCTGAACAATTTTCCGAACGGATTTTGTTTCTCTTCAAAGCACCTTTGAGTCATGTGTCTGGCCACCCTCCTCTGCTTTTCTGTACGTCTGTCCGGGAATGCATACAGAGACAGGGAATGAATATAGAGACAGGGGATGAATATAGAGACAGGGGATGAATATAGAGACAGGGAATGAATATAGAGACAGGGGATGAATATAGAGACAGGGGATGAATATAGAGACAGGGAATGAATATAGAGACAGGGGATGAATATAGAGACAGGGGATGAATATAGAGACAGGGGATGCATATAGAGACAGGGGATGCATATAGAGACAGGGGATGCATATAGAGACAGGGGATGCATATAGAGACAGGGGATGCATATAGAGACAGGGAATGCATACAGAGACAGTGAAGTGGGAGGTTCAAAATGAGAGAGAGAGACGTGGGAGGGGAACGTGGAGAAAGGGGATATCATGGGGAATACAGCCAGGGACACTGGGAGATCAGAATTTAAGGAGACGGTGAAAAAGAGAGGAATAAGGAGAGAGAGAGAGAGAGAGAGAGAGAGAGAGAGAGAGAGAGAGAGAGAGAGAGAAACAAAAAGAGGAATGAGACACACAGAAACACAGAGACACAGAGACAGACGGACAGACAGACAGACAAAGGCAGAGAGCGGAAGGAACAGACAGAGAAAGAAGGTAAAAAAAATGAAGGCTGAGAAGTGACAATACTGGAAAAGACAAAGACTTGAACTATCTCCATCGCTATCTTCCCTGTCACCTTTCTGTTCACCTCCCCACCCCCCAACCCCCACCTCTTATGTAATCACGACACTGGCAAATCCACTGCTCTGACGCGTCTGTGCTTGATACAATATTTTATTTCATGTCTGATTTCCGTGAAGCATTATGGTTGTTATCGCGCCATTCTCAGCAGTCACAATGAAGTACGGCTAAATGTCACCATCAAAAAATTAATAAAAAAAAAAGAAATCCCGAAAAGAAAACCGCCAACATATTTTGCGATTTGTTTTCTTTCCATAGCGAGCGAACTGTATTCTTGTGACCACTGCTCCGTTGGTCTTCGAACAGACCGACATTCTGTCGACTGAAAATAACTATGGCAACTGGTCAGGCAGACAGATAACTGGACTTCACTTTTGAATCAGCGACTTGAGTCTATGCTTGTGGGCAAGTATATCTATGTCTATAATACGTCCATGAATATGTGCAGATGCATGTGTATGACATTCCAGGTCAATCTGTTCAGCATTTCTCAAAACGTCCCACCGACGCGCGCGACCGCGCATGCGTGCACACTCATATAAACACACATACAGAGAGAGAGAGAGAGAGAGAGAGAGAGAGAGAAGTAAGCAGAAAGACAGACTAACAGGCAGACACACACAAAGAAAAATGGTATTGTGAAAACACGTCAGACCGAAGAAAGGAAGACAATACAGACTGTCAGACAGTGACAGTGACAATACAGACTATCAGATAGTGACAGTGACAATACAGACTACCAGATAGTGACAGTGACAATACAGACTATCAGATAGTGACAGTGACAATACAGACTACCAGATAGTGACAGTGACAATACAGACTATCCGATAGTGACAGTGACAATACAGACTATCCGATAGTGACAGTGACAATACAGACTACCAAATAGTGACAGTGACAATACAGACTATCCGATAGTGACAGTGACAATACAGACTATCCGATAGTGACAGTGACAATACAGACTACCAGATAGTGACAGTGACAATACAGACTATCAGATAGTGACAGTGTCGTGTTTCCAATAATCTGACCACCCGCTTCATCATCCATCCTTTTTTTCTCTTTTTTTCCTTTTTTTTTTTTTTGCCATGAGCAAAGCAGGTGTACTGAATCATTAACTGTCATCATACATTGATTGCATAAAATTAATAAAGGCAGCAGTCTGTAGCAGCTGCTTTTTCTTCAACGACAACGACAAAAAAATAGAAGAGCAAACAAAGAGAAACATGACACATGTTGACAATAACCACTGCTGACAGAGCATAATGATATACTGTTCCCTCTATTGGAAAAAGTCAATAACACATTGAAGTGCCACTCTTCCGCACATACATGGACACTCCCCACCCCCCA
This sequence comes from Babylonia areolata, assembly GCF_041734735.1. Taxonomy (NCBI): domain Eukaryota; kingdom Metazoa; phylum Mollusca; class Gastropoda; order Neogastropoda; family Buccinidae; genus Babylonia; species Babylonia areolata. The sequence goes on along the minus strand of NC_134880.1, from coordinate 690,416 downwards.
CCCCCACCCCTGTCATTGGAACAGAGCGGTAAGCGTTCGTCACGGATGGACAGTCCACTGCTATTGCACAGAACGATCTGATCAAAGTGGCAGAATAATTAGACAGTGCTGACAAGCTGTCTTTGTCATTGTGTGTCGTGTTAGCTGTCTTTGTCATTGTGTGTCGTGTTGGTGACAAGCTGTCTTTGTCACTGTGTGTCGTGTTGGTGACAAGCTGTCTTTGTCATTGTGTGTCGTGTTGGTGACAAGCTGTCTTTGTCACTGTGTGTCGTGTTGGTGACAAGCTGTCTTTGTCATTGTGTGTCGTGTTGGTGACAAGCTGTCTTTGTCATTGTGTGTCGTGTTGGTGACAAGCTGTCTTTGTCACTGTGTGTCGTGTTGGTGACAAGTTGTCTTTGTCATTGTGTGTCGTGTTAGCTGTCTTTGTCATTGTATGTCGTGTTGGTGACAAGCTGTCTGTCACTGTGTGTCGTGTTGGTGACAAGCTGTCTTTGTCATTGTGTGTCGTGTTGGTGACAAGCTGTCTTTGTCACTGTGTGTCGTGTTGGTGACAAGCTGTCTTTGTCACTGTGTGTCGTGTTGGTGACAAGCTGTCTTTGTCATTGTGTGTCGTGTTGGTGACAAGCTGTCTTTGTCATTGTGTGTCGTGTTGGTGACAAGCTGTCTTTGTCACTGTGTGTCGTGTTGGTGACAAGCTGTCTTTGTCATTGTGTGTCGTGTTAGCTGTCTTTGTCATTGTATGTCGTGTTGGTGACAAGCTGTCTGTCACTGTGTGTCGTGTTGGTGACAAGCTGTCTTTGTCATTGTGTGTCGTGTTAGCTGTCTTTGTCATTGTGTGTCGTGTTGGTGACAAGCTGTCTGTCACTGTGTGTCGTGTTGGTGACAAGCTGTCTTTGTCATTGTGTGTCGTGTTGGTGACAAGCTGTCTTTGTCATTGTGTGTCGTGTTGGTGACAAGCTGTCTTTGTCATTGTGTGTCGTGTTGGTGACAAGCTGTCTTTATCATTGTGTGTCGTGTTGGTGACAAGCTGTCTTTGTCATTGTGTGTCGTGTTGGTGACAAGCTGTCTTTGTTACTGTGTGTTGTGTTGGTGACAAGATGTCTTTGTCATTGTGTGTCGTGTTGGTGACAAGCTGTCTGTCACTGTGTGTCGTGTTGGTGACAAGCTGTCTTTGTCATTGTATGTCGTGTTGGTGACAAGCTGTCTTTGTCATTGTATGTCGTGTTGGTGACAAGCTGTCTTTGTCATTGTGTGTCGTGTTGGTGACAAGCTGTCTGTCACTGTGTGTCGTGTTGGTGACAAGCTGTCTTTGTCATCGTGTGTCGTGTTAGCTGTCTTTGTCATTGTGTGTCGTGTTGGTGACAAGCTGTCTGTCACTGTGTGTCGTGTTGGTGACAAGCTGTCTTTGTCATTGTGTGTCGTGTTGGTGACAAGCTGTCTTTGTCATTGTGTGTCGTGTTGGTGACAAGCTGTCTTTGTCATTGTGTGTCGTGTTGGTGACAAGCTGTCTTTATCATTGTGTGTCGTGTTGGTGACAAGCTGTCTTTGTCATTGTGTGTCGTGTTGGTGACAAGCTGTCTTTGTTACTGTGTGTTGTGTTGGTGACAAGATGTCTTTGTCATTGTGTGTCGTGTTGGTGACAAGCTGTCTGTCACTGTCTGTCGTGTTGGTGACAAGCTGTCTTTGTCATTGTATGTCGTGTTGGTGACAAGCTGTCTTTGTCATTGTATGTCGTGTTGGTGACAAGCTGTCTTTGTCATTGTGTGTCGTGTTGGTGACAAGCTGTCTGTCACTGTGTGTCGTGTTGGTGACAAGCTGTCTTTGTCATCGTGTGTCGTGTTAGCTGTCTTTGTCATTGTGTGTCGTGTTGGTGACAAGCTGTCTTTGTCATTGTGTGTCGTGTTAGCTGTCTTTGTCATTGTGTGTCGTGTTGGTGACAAGCTGTCTTTGTCATTGTGTGTCGTGTTAGCTGTCTTTGTCATTGTGTGTCGTGTTAGCTGTCTTTGTCATTGTGTGTCGTGTTGGTGACAAGCTGTCTTTGTCATTGTGTGTCGTGTTAGCTGTCTTTGTCATTGTGTGTCGTGTTGGTGACAAGCTGTCTTTGTCATTGTGTGTCGTGTTAGCTGTCTTTGTCATTGTGTGTCGTGTTGGTGACAAGCTGTCTTTGTCATTGTGTGTCGTGTTGGTGACAAGCTGTCTTTGTCATTGTGTGTCGTGTTGGTGACAAGCTGTCTTTGTCATTGTGTGTCGTGTTGGTGACAAGCTGTCTTTGTCATTGTGTGTCGTGCTGGTGACAAGCTGTCTTTGTCATTGTGTGTCGTGCTGGTGACAAGCTGTCTTTGTCATTGTGTGTCGTGTTGGTGACAAGCTGTCTTTGTCATTGTGTGTCGTGTTCGTGACAAGCTGTCTTTGTCATTGTGTGTCGTGCTGGTGACAAGCTGTCTTTGTCATTGTGTGTCGTGTTGGTGACAAGCTGTCTTTGTCATTGTGTGTCGTGCTGGTGACAAGCTGTCTTTGTCATTGTGTGTCGTGTTGGTGACAAGCTGTCTTTGTCATTGTGTGTCGTGCTGGTGACAAGCTGTCTTTGTCATTGTGTGTCGTGCTGGTGACAAGTTGACAGGGACAGAGTGAGGACGGGAGCTGTGTAGTGCAGGTTCACTTTGTGTGTCAGCCGTGGTGTGCATACAGATCAGCGCTACGTCTTCAGCAAAGGGGGTATGAATGGTTGGGTGGTTGGGTGGAGACATACATACATACATACATACAGACATATATACATACATACATACATAAATCAATGGGTATTCTGATTGATTCATAGACAGAAAGACAGATATATAGATAGACAAATAATGAATACACACACGCACATATGAGATAGAGATGGGAGGAAAAAGACACACAAACGAACAGACAGACAGATGGGCACATAGATGGATAGACAAACAGGTAAATAGATAGATACACACACACACACACACACACACACACACACACACACACACAGAACCACACCACACCACACACACACACACACACACACACACACACACACACACACACGAACAGGCAAACAGACACACGAACAAGCAAACTCACACACACAACAACAACAACAACATCTGTGACAACATGCAGTCTACTCACGGTCAGCCGCGTCCAGTTGCGGGGTGCACAAGACGAGCAGAATGACCACACCAAGCCACAGCGAAAAGCGAATGCAGATTGTGGACGTCCTCATATTTGTCGCACTTTCCCTGCTTACACACGCCCGTTGACTTTTCAACATTTATTATTAGCCGTCAAGATGAGCTCACTGGGCTGGGTAGCATGACACTTCTTGGCACAATGCGGTGTTTTTGTTTTTTTGTGTTTTTTTGTTGGTTTTTTGTTGTTGTTTGTTTGTTTTTTGTTGTTTTGTTGTTGTTTTTTTCGTTCTCCTTTTTTCGCGATGTTGACCTTATCCTCTTGTGGACCCTGATTTCGTGATACTAGATGCTTCTCCTGTACGATCGTAAAAAGCTTCTTCACTTATATCAGTTTATATACATGATGAAACAAATTTCTTTCCGTGTTTTCTTTTCCTGTCCGCAATCTTCTGATACTCTTTTGTTTTCCGTGACAGTGTTGGAACCTAAACGTTCAAAACTGTCGTCACCTCTTTGCTGAAAGCCCCTGAACACGTTTCAGGAAACTCCTGTCCTTTGAAAAAGAGAGATAAAAACACCACCAGGAAGAAGAAAAGAATAGTCTAAACCAGATTCTGCACGGCTACACAGCAGATGACTGCAGAACACTGAACTGTCCTGTATATCAAAACCGAACTTGAGATTCTCTGTCTCTCTCCGTGCACAGTGTCTGCACTTCTCCTGTGTAATTTAATTACGCTGGCACAACAGTAACTGAGTGAGTGAGCTTATGTGTCAGCACTGCCAGTTTCTCTTGGCACAGAACCCATGTTCAAGTAGTTAAAATCCAACTTTACGAATGGAATATCCTAGAACTAACGCTCCAGACTCCCCACTAAGTGTACATATACATGGTGATAATTTTTTTTTTAAATATCCAAAAGCGTTTAAACAGAATTTACTGTGAAAACAGGGAGGGGAAAGAACAGCCTGGTACTACTGTGTTTCACACCTATGTGTCGAAGCGACAGGAAACGAAATAGACAGTCGCGCTGTTTCGTAATAAATCACAAATCGGTACAAATTGTCAAACGCTTAAACCTTCCGAACTCCAGAGTGAAAATGCAAATGTAAAGTGAGCGTCGCCAGCCTGCTGATTATTCCATGTCGCAGTCTGGGCGCTGAACGAATCCTATTGACTGGAACAAGTGGTGAATGGCACTTCATTGAACTTGTTGGCGCTGCCATTCATGGCGCCTGATCTTCTCTCTGTCTTCCTCCTGTCAGGACCTGCATTCACCAAGGGCTGCCATCATCCTGTTGCGTGCCAGAAGTCTGTGTTCTCTGTCTGAAAAAAGAAAAGAAAAGAAAAGAAGGAAGAAAAAGGCAGTCAGTCGATGGAAGGGTTGAAAGTACTTTTTTTTCCGTTAAGTGACACAATGGACGTCTTAAAAGTAAGCGAGTTATTGATTTCAAAACTGTAAACCGTCAAGGCTGTCAGTTTACAAAAAAATAAATGCTATCTCTATAGACACAAACTTTTGTTTCAAACAAGCCCATTTGTCGGTCACGTCTTTCTCCTTTCTTTCTCACTGTTTTCCCGTCCCGTCATCTGCACCATGTCAGTGGCATCACTCCCACGCCGCTCATTCCGAGTCCCACACACACAGCCACTGCCGGGTTCGTCCCTCGATATTAGGTCACCACGGGGCCACACACTAGAGGAGACTCTGCACTGCTGCTGATTCACTTCAGTGGTGTTCGGTGTTGCCTGTTCTGTTTTGTGTACTTATGCCTACTAAGCCCCTCAATGACTACAATAATCGCCCAGTAGCAGAGCCAGACTGAGGGAGCGTCCCCACCAGATTGCAGACCGCCACCACGTCCCTCCAACGACAGTCCCCCATGAGTCTGCCGACATCGAAGACCTTGACAGGTCTCACCCTAGGCACAAAAGTTTACGGGGAACGAAACAGGTCATCACAAAAGACAACAGAATTTCGAACTTTTTTTTCCCCAACAAACTAATGATGAATGGGGAGAATGAAGTTGATGCTGCTTTGGAGTTCCATTTTACGTTTGGGACTAAATGACAAGGCTGCACGCCGTGCTTTCTTTCAAACTGATTCCTGGGCCTTAACCAGGCCCGAGGGATACACTTACAGTAGTGGTCAGGAAATTAGAGCAACACACCCAAAGACACATCCGTGAAGTGGATGACCGTCGACTGTGTGGTCCCAGTCTTCCCATTTCAGCCCACAGCACACTCAACTATGGGTAGGAGCCAGCACCGGGCTGAAAAACAACAACAACAAAAAACGATCTGCGCTGGGAATAGAACCGTTGTCATCTCAACCGGAAGTCCGCGAGGCTAAACACTTTGACAAGGCGGCTGGTGTCACAGTCAGGCAACACTTTGACAAGGCGGCTGGTGTCACAGCCAGGCAACACTTTGACAAGGCGGCTGGTGTCACAGCCAGGCTTTCTTCCCAACACTTTGACAAGGCGGCTGGTGTCACAGCCAGTCTCTTCCCAACACTTTGACAAGGCGGCTGGTGTCACAGCCAGTCTCTTCCCAACACTTTGACAAGGCGGCTGGTGTCACAGCCAGTCTCTTCCCAACACTTTGACAAGGCGGCTGGTGTCACAGCCAGTCTCTTCCCAACACTTTGACAAGGCGGCTGGTGTCACAGCCAGGCTTTCTTACCCTCCCCTTCCTCCACGCCTCTCTACTGTCTCTTACTATCAATGCCTACCATATACGTATAACATACGCATATATATAAGCGCGGGCAAACACATACATACACACACACACACACACACACACACACAACCACACACACACACACACACACACACACACACAACCACACACACACAACCACACACACACACACACACACACACACACACACACACACACACACATCACAGACACTCGAATAAAATCAACTTCAAATCAGTCAAACTGACCATAACGGTGTTAGGTTTCTGCTGAAACAAGTAACATTATGCTCACGTGTTCACAAGAGTGGATGTGTGCACGCATTCACGGATACACAGGGACGCCCACGCGCGCGCGCACACACACACACACACACACACACACACAAACACACACAAGTATCCGACCAGATCAGTTTTGGAAATCACCATGTCATCCGAGGATTGAAAATAAATCACTGTTTAAAATCAGTTTCCTGAATGGAGATCGAATGGGTAGTCATCGCATAAACACACAACGCTAACGCCTTTATCAACCCATCTCTCTCTCTCTCTCTCTCTCTCTCTCTCTCTCTCTCTCTCTCTCTCTCTCTCTCCCCCTCTGTGTGTGTGTGTGTGTGTGTGTGTGTGTGTGTGTGTGATGGGGACATAGGGTAGGGATAGGGGTGGGGTGTCATTAAAACAGACCCCAAAAACAAACAAAAAAACAAAACAAGCAACAACAAAACTGAAACACTTCAAGCTAACTGCTTTAAAAACAATGATGATGATGACAGAGTGAGACTGAGTGTTCTAAACAACTGGACTATCGATTCAGGTTTTAAAAGAACTGTATAAAAAAATTTTAAAAAGTGAAATTGCATTTGCACTTTAAATTGTAAAAGGCAACTGTCATAAAACTTAGATGCGGAAAAAAATTGAAACAAAACCGTTATCAGTATAATGTGACAGATTCAATATCATATACAAAAAGGTGCATATCACACAAAATAAATCATCACATGTAAACAGATATGCTTGCCAGGAGCGAGCGTACGCACACACATATTCGCACACACACACACACACACACACACACACACACACACACACACACACACACACACACATATTATATATATATATATATATATATATATATATATATATATATATATATATATATATACGTGATCGCGTGGACACACACAAGCACGCACACACACATTTACGCGCACGACGCGCCAGCGCGCGCACACACACACACACACACACACACACACATTTACGCGCACGACGCGCCAGCGCGCACACACACACACACACACACACACACACACACACACACACAAACCCACACACACACATACACGCACACACATATAGTTACAGAGAGAGTCTGAAAACGCCACACAGACATACACACGGTGATAAAAAGATAGAGACAGACAGAAAGACAGGCAGACAGGCAGAAACACACACACACACACACACACACACACACACACACACACACACACACGAAACGGAACAAGAAAGAACAGAAATACTGACAAAGTCGGGTTTTTTTTTCCAATCAATATCTGAATTAATATCAACACGCGGCACACTGTTAATCGATGAATGAATGAAGGAAGGAAGGAAGGAAGGAATGGATGAATGAATGAATGAATGAATATCCCACCTACCTTTTTCTTACCGCCGAGCCAGACGATGTCAACACATGCACACAAAAGCAAATCGTTAATGACGTTCTGAAGGGTTAATTAAACACACAACAACAATAACAACAAATCTACACATTAACGGCCACATTTTCCACCAGTTTTTCTCCCAACACAGAGACAGAGATGGAGTATGTACATACAAGGCAGAGAAGAACGTGGTAAAACGGACATTTCGCTGTGCGCGCGCTGCCAGCTTGGCGATGTGAGATTTCGCCCACGTTGGCGCGTGCGCAGCCGAAGGGGTTTTTGAAGAGGGGGAAGTCTGAATGGAGAAAGGCTGTCCACTGAGCTATCGAAGACACGCAAGGCTTCCCGTGTCTGTGGGATTTTGTTCTTCCTCTTGTGTGTGTGTGTGTGTGTGTGTGTGTGTGTGTGTTTTACGTGCACAGAGAGAGAGGCACACACACACACACACACACACACACACACACACACACACACACACACACAACTGAAAAAAAGCAGGAAAGAACAAGGGAGAGAGCGAGAAATAGGAAGAGAGAGAGAGAGAGAGAGAGAGAGAGAGGCAGTCAGCCTTACAGACAAGTGTCGGAGGCAGGAAGGGAGTGAGGGAGTGAAGGATAGTGAGTGGAGGATAATGAGGGAGGGAGTGGAGGATAATGAGTGGAGGGTAATGAGGGAGGGAGTAGGGGGTAATGAGTGGAGAATAATGAGGGAGGGAGTGGAGGATAATGAGGGAGGGAGTGGAGGGTAATGAGGGAGGGAGTGGAGGGTAATGAGGGAGGGAGTGGAGGGTAATGAGGGAGGGAGTGGAGGATAATGAGGAGTGGAGGATAATGAGGGAGGGAGTGGAGGGTAATGAGGGAGGGAGTGGAGGGTAATGAGGGAGGGAGTGGATGATAATGAGGGAGGAAGGATTATGAGGGAGGAAGTGGGGGATAATGAGGGAGGGAGTGGAGGATAATGAGGGAGGAAGGATTATGAGGGAGGAAGTGGGGGATAATGAGGGAGGGAGTGGAGGGTAATGAGGAGGGGAGGGTAATGAGGGAGGATGGGGAGGGTAATGAGGAGTGGAGGGTAATGAGGGAGGGAGTGGAGGATAATGAGGGAGGAAGTGGAGGGTAATGAGGGAGGGAGTGGAGGATAATGAGGGAGGGAGTGGAGGGTAATGAGGGAGAGAGTGGAGGGTAATGAGGGAGGGAGTGGAGGGTAATGAGGGGGGGAGGGTAATGAGGGTGGGAGTGAAGGATAATGAGGGAGTGAGTGAAGGATAATGAGGGAGGGAGTGGAGGATAATGAGGGAGGGAGTGGAGGGTAATGAGGGAGGGAGTGGAGGATAATGAGGAGTGGAGGGTAATGAGGGAGTAGAGGGTAATGAGGAGTGGAGGATAATGAGGGAGGAAGTGGAGGGTAATGAGGGAGGGAGTGGAGGATAATGAGGAGTGGAGGATAATGAGGGAGGAAGTGGAGGATAATGAGGGAGGGAGTGGAGGATAATGAGGAGTGGAGGGTAATGAGGGAGGGAGTGGAGGATAATGAGGAGTGGAGGATAATGAGGAAGGAAGTGGAGGATAATGAGGAGTGGAGGATAATGAGGGAGGAAGTGGAGGGTAATGAGGGAGGGAGTGGAGGGTAATGAGGGAGGGAGTGGAGGGTAATGAGGGAGAGAGTCGAGGGTAATGAGGGAGGGAGTGGAGGATAATCAGGGAGGAGTGGAGGATAATGAAAAACAGTCGCGAATCATGTGAGTTCATAAACTTAACTGGTATTGATTTTTTGCATGTCATGGTGAGTCGAGACACATAATCTAATGTATGTCCTCTTAAAACGAAAAGACCATGCAGTGTGTGTTTGGGGGGGGGGGATGGGGGGAGTGGAGGGTAATGAGGGAGTGAGTGGAGGGTAATGCGGAGTGGAGGATAATGAGGGAGGGAGTGGAGGATAATGAGGAGTGGAGGATAATGAGGGAGGGAGTGGAGGATAATGAGGGAGGAAGTGGAGGATAATGAGGAGTGGAGGATAATGAGGGTGGGAGTGGAGGATAATGAGGGAGGGAGTGGAGGGTAATGAGGGAGGGAGTGGAGGGTAATGAGGGAGGGAGTGGAGGATAATGAGGAGTGGAGGATAATGAGGGAGGGAGTGGAGGGTAATGAGGGAGGGAGTGGAGGATAATGAGGGAGGAAGTGGAGGATAATGAGGGAGGGAGTGGAGGATAATGATGAGTGGAGGATAATGAGGGAGGGAGTGGAGGATAATGAAAACAAGTCGCGAATCATGTGAGTTCATAAACTTAACTGGTATTGATTTTTTGCATGTCATGGTGGACGACACATAATCTAATGTATGTCCTCGTTAAAACGAAAAGACCATGCAGTGTGTGTTTGGGGGGGGGGGGGGGGGCGGGAGAGGGGGAGCTTTGAGGAGTGAGAGGGTGGAAAGAATAAAGGTTTAGGGGGAGCGGCGGATCAGGAGAGAGACAGAGACAGAGACAGACTAGCTGTTCGTGGATTATGTTTCTGACGTTCGGCAGGTAACGTGCCATCGATTTTGTCAGTTAAAACCACAGTTTGGTCAGTCCATTTTTATCAGATCAAAGGTGTCCACTGTACAATTAGACACATGGATTTGATTCGAACCATCATCATGATGTGGTCAGTCGTCAAAACTATGTTTTGAAAACCTATCCAGTTTTACTGCTTTGTGAACGGAAAACAAAAAAGAGTCCTCAGAAGAAAAAAAATCTAAAAAGCGGTTGTAATTCCATTTTCAAGTCATTTGACTGAAATGGCAACTTTGGAATTTGTTACATTTTGCCCTGCAGCGTATAACGTCCTGCTTCGCAGAGGCTGCGCAGCTCTTCGGCCTAGAAGTCAGTCTGAAAAAGACGGAAGTTCTCCACCAGCCTGCCCCACAGGAAGAATTCCACGCTCCTCACATCAACATCGGTGAGACAGAGCTGAAGTCGGTCCACCAGTTCAGCTACCTAGGCTGCACCATCTCGTCTGACGCCAAGATCGACAAGGAGATCGACAACAGACTTGCAAAGGCAAACAGCGCATTCGGCAGGCTGTACAAGAGAGTGTGGAACAACAAACACCTGAAGAAAGACACAAAGATCAGCGTGTACAGAGCTGTTGTACTGCCCACCTTGTTGTATGGCTCCGAAACCTGGGTCACCTACCGGCACCACATACGACTGCTTGATCGCTTCCACCAGCGCTGCCTTCGCACCATCCTCAGCATCCACTGGAGTGACTACATCACAAATGTCGAGGTCCTGGAGCAGGCAAAGACTATCAGCATCGAGGCAGTGCTGCTAAAGACCCAGCTACGTTGGGCAGGGCACGTGTCCAGGATGGAGGACCACCGCCTGCCCAAGATCGCGCTGTATGGCGAACTGTCCACTGGCCACCGTGACAGAGGAGCACCCAAGAAGAGATACAAAGACTCCTTGAAGAAAGCTCTCGGTGCCTGTCACATTGACCATCGCCAGTGGTCCGCAGTAGCCGCTGATCGAGAGACCTGGCGACGCACCATCCACCAAGCTGTCTCCTCCTTCGAAAACAACCGCAGGGCCAGCCTTGAGGACAAACGCAGAAGGAGGAAGAACCACGACGCTGCAGCCGCGAACCCAGACCAGACTTTCCCTTGCAACCGCTGCGGCCGACTCTGCTTTTCCCGCATTGGCCTTGTCAGCCATGAGCGTGCCTGCATCAGACGTGGACAACGCCCTTCCTAGATCTTCGTCAGCGAAGCCAGGCCATGATGATGATGATGACATTTTGCATATTATTATGAGTGTGTGATACTCTGAGTACATTGCCTGGGACATGAGAATTTAAATTTTAATTATATGTGTAGCGTATGTTGATTTTGTGAGTCATCATTTGTCAACAATCGTCTTTTGGCTTGTCTCATCATGTAAAGAGAAGACAAACAACCTGGTAAGAACAGATAAATAAAAAAAATGCAAAGAAAAAAAGAAGAAAAAGAAACAGACATCCCTGACAAACTACGGGAACAAGCAACACAGTAAAGCACATCAAATAAATGCATTAATATAAACTTAGTTTCGCGGTTCCTGGCAGTAAACTAAACAGATGAACAAATAATCAAGTGCCACTTATATGCCGGAAAAGACAATAATAGAAAATAAACAAATAAATGAATATTGAGACGGTTTTTTTTTTAGCAATCTTCTTGTGCACTTCCTCTTCCTCTTCCTCCTCCTCCTCCTCTTCTTCCTCCACCTCCTCTTCCTCCTCCTTCTCCTCCTCTTCCTCCTCCTCCTCTTCCTCCTCCTCCTCCTCCTCTTCCTCCTCTTCTTCTTCCTCCTCCTCCTCCTCCTTTTCCACTCCCTAGCTCCAAGATCTCCACAGCCGTACCCCCCCACCTCCTTCCCCCCACCCCACTTTCCCCTCCACTCTCACAAACACCCAGCCCTGTCTATTAGCGCGCGGACGCCGATAAGTCGTTTGTTTATGCCAGCCGTTATCTCCATTATTCAAAAGGAAGATGTACAATCCATTCCCTGCATTGCTGTGTGTGTGTGTGTGTGTGTGTGTGTGTGTGTGTGTGTGATTTTGTGGTTTGCGCGCGCTCGTGTATGTAGGCCAATAAAGCTATTCCTTCTGAGAGTGATGGAAGCATTGTGCATCAGACACTCTTCAGTCTGGAAAAAGGAAATGACGACAGAGTGACGCAAATGGGTTGGTCCATTAAGTCCAGATGACGTCTGTAAAGTGCAGCCCAGTTCTTCAGAGACCTCTTCCACCGTGGTACGGCCCACACTGTAAAGAGAGAGAGAGAGTATGGGGTGATAGAAACCACCAGTCTAACGTGCACACCGATTACTCTTGGACTAAACTGATGACAGAAATCAGCTCCTTTAGTATCGACGTGGCCTACTTTAGGCTCACTGGCCTACCCCACAGTCTTACCAAGGTGTTAATGGAAGTGGCTACTGTTGATTTTCGTTTTACTACAACGAACCACTAACTGTCAAGTCCTTTACCGCTGCTCAAGTGAGTGCTCTCCAGAAGGGTCACGTCTTGTACCTTTAATCTGGATGATTTGAATGGATGAAATGAATCTTTAACGAGTTCAGAAGCGTTCAATTATGACTGATGCCATAGAAGAACAGTTATTTTCGGTTCCTTTCATTAAGGGTATATATAAGGGTAAGTCAGAAGCGTTCGATTATGACTGATACCAAAGAAAAACAGTTATTTCCGGTTGTTTTAATCCAGGGTATATATAACGTCAAATCAGGTATTTTAATCCAGGGTATACATAACGTCGTCAGGTACTTTAATCCAGGGTATATATAACGTCGTCAGGTACTTTAATCCAGGGTATATATAACGTCAAGTCAGGTACTTTAATCCAGGGTATACATAATGTCATGTCAGGTACATTACTCCAGGGTATATATAACGTCAAGACAGGTACTTTAATGCAGGGTATATATAACGTCAAGTCAGGTACTTTAATCCAGGGTATATATAACATCAAATCAGGTACTTTAATCCAGGGTATATATAACGTCAAGTAAGGTACTTTAATCCAGGGTATACATAACATCATATCAGGTACTTTAATCCAGGGTGTATATAACGTCAAGACAGGTACTTTAATGCAGGGTATACATAACGTCAAGTCAGGTACTTTAAACCAGGGTATATATAACGTCAAGTCAGGTACTTTGAAACCTTTCTCCTTTGGGATAAAGCTGTTTGGACACTTTGAAACCTTTCTCCTTTGGGATAAAGCTGTTTGGACACTTTGAAACCTTTCTCCTTTGGGATAAAGCTGTTTGGACACTTTGAAACCTTTCTCCTTTGGGATAAAGCTGTTTGGACACTTTGAAACCTTTCTCCTTTGGGATAGAGCTGTTTGGACTTTTTGAAACCTTTCTCCTTTGAGAAAGCTGTTTGGACACTTTGAAACCTTTCTCCTTTGGATAAAGTTGTTTGGACACTTGAAACCTTTCTCCTTTGGGATAAAGCTGTTGGGACACTTTGAAACCTTTCTCCTTTGGGATAAAGCTGTTTGGACACTTTGAAACCTTTCTCCTTTGGGATAAAGCTGTTGGGACACTTTGAAACCTTTCTCCTTTGGGATAAAGCTGTTTGGACACTTTGAAACCTTTCTCCTTTGGGATAAAGCTGTTTGGACACTTTGAAACCTTTCTCCTTTGGGATAAAGCTGTTTGGACACTTTGAAACCTTTCTCCTTTGGGATAAAGCTGAGAATGGTCATTCTGGAGTCACGTCAGTTGACGCTGCTTTGTTTATTTAAAACACAGCGGAAATACAACAGAATCACGCGAGCTTTCAATCACAAACGGCGAGAAAGAGAGTATAATCTTTGAAGTCGATACGAGAGAAATAATGTGTGTGTGTGTGTGTGTGTGTGTGTGTGTGTGTGTGTGTGTGTGTGTGTGTGTGTGTGACAAAAACAGAAGCTATTCAGACATAATGATGATGATGATGATGGTAATGATGATTATGATAATAATAATAATAATAATAATAATAATAATAATAATAAGAATAAGAATAATGATGATGATGATAATTCACCAAGCCCTAAACACAGTGGATATGAGATTCACGGTCTTCCTGTACCCAGCTCTAAACACAGTGGATATGATATTCACTGCCTTCCTGTACCCAGCCCTTAACACAGTGGATATGATATTCACTGCCTTCCTTCACCAAGCCCTTAACACAGTGGATATGATATTCACTGCCTTCCTGTATCCAGCCCTTAACACAGTGGATATGATATTCACTGCCTTCCTTTACCAAGCCCTTAACACAGTGGATATGAGATTCACGGTCTTCCTGTACCCAGCCCTTAACACAGTGGATATGATATTCACTGCCTTCCTGTACCCAGCCCTTAACACAGTGGATATGATATTCACTGCCTTCCTTTACCAAGCCCTTAACACAGTGGATATGAGATTCACGGTCTTCCTGTGCCCAGCCCTTAACACAGTGGATATGATATTCACTGCCTTCCTATACCCAGTCCTTAACACAGTGGATATGATATCCACTGTCTTCCTGTGCCCAGCCCTTAACACAGTGGATATGATATTCACTGTCTTCCTGTACCCAGCCCTTAACACAGTGGATATGATATTCACTGCCTTCCTGTGTCCAGCCCTTAACACAGTGGATATGATATCCACTGCCTTCCTTTACCCAGCCCTTAACACAGTGGATATGATATCCACTGTCTTCCTGTGCCCAGCCCTTAACACAGTGGATATGATATTCACTGTCTTCCTGTACCCAGCCCTTAACACAGTGGATATGATATTCACTGCCTTCCTGTGTCCAGCCCTTAACACAGTGGATATGATATTCACTGCCTTCCTGTACCCAGCCCTTAACACAGTGGATATGATATTAACTGCCTTCCTGTACCCAGCCCTTAACACAGTGGATATGATATTCACTGTCTTCCTGTGTCCAGCCCTTAACACAGTGGATATGATATTAACTGCCTTCCTGTACCCAGCCCTTAACACAGTGGATATGATATTCACTGTCTTCCTGTACCCAGCTCTAAACACAGTGGATATGATATTCACTGCCCTGTTGGCTGTGAAAGACAATGAGACCTTCAAACCTTGCAACCTGTTCCTCTCACATTAATAAGTCTGTCCGACCCGACAGGGGAAAATATAAAAAGGAAAAGTCAAAAGGGAACGCATTGGAAGATACACAGACTGAAAAGGGTTTTGCATTAGGAAGGTAATCAGATGAAGACGATAATAAGGAGGACAGAAAACGTCTTGACCTGAATCGTTTTTAAACATTTCATCAGAATAGTGGACTAGCGTGGGTAAAACGCTGGGAGAATTAAGAACGAAAAAAGTAATATGACACGCATAGAGAAAGAGAGAGACAGACAGGGCCAAAGACAAAGACAGAAAATATCTATAACACAAGATAAATCCTGGACTTGCTGGCACTACTCCATGATAATGACTCCACAGGTGTCCAATTCTCGGAAGAGATCAACAAAAAATACTAGAATACAACCGCAAAGAAAATAATTATACTCCTTTTTTCTACTGGCAAATTACCCCCCTCCCCCCACTCCCCCCCCCATCCCGGCTTCACCAAGGGAACGTCTTGTCTGTAAGTACGTCATCACCTACGGGCGATGTGTATGTGTGTGTGTGTGTGTGTGTGTGTGTGTGTGTGTGTTAGTATACAGACAGTATTCAGGAACAGGCCAGTGCCCCTCCTGACGTGGTCCAAACACAGTCATGGCCGTTTGACTACAACAGCACACGGTCATGCCATCAATAAACACACTTTTTTTCTATATTTTTCTGACTCCAGAGTTGATGTCAGTCTGAACGCTTTGTTAATTTGAACAAATAAAGTGGCGTTCAGTTTGGTCATGAGTAACATTAATCTAAGCTCAACGGGTAAGTTAGACGGCATTATATGTGCTCTAACAGGAGTAAACAGAGACAGAATAAGGGTGTGTGTGGGGGGTGGATGGGGAAATTGAGAGAAAGGCAGAGAGACAGACAGGCAGGCAAGCAGAGCGAATGAGAAAGAGAGAGAGTGAGACAGACAGACAGACAGATATGAACAGGTCATGAGAATGGTCACTTTGCAGTCAAGCCTGTTTACACTTCTCTGTCTCTGTCTCTGTCTCTCTCTTCTTCTTCTTCTTCTTCTTCTTCTCCTTAATGCAGCCACAAATGATCGATATCAAATCCAAAAAGAGGGAAGCGTAAAGTAAGAGACGAGGACAGGGAGGGGACAGAAACAGAGCCAGAGAGACAGAGCCAGAGAGACAGAGCCAGAGAGACAGAGCCAGAGCCATAGAGACAGAGCCAGAGAGACAGAGCCAGAGAGACAGAGCCAGAGAGACAGAGCCAGAGCCATAGAGACAGAGCCAGAGAGACAGAGCCAGAGAGACAGAGCCAGAGAGACAGAGCCAGAGAGACTGAGCCATAGAGACAGAGCCAGAGAGACAGAGCCAGAGCCATAGAGACAGAGCCAGAGAGACAGAGCCAGAGAGACAGAGACAGAGAGACAGAGCCAGAGAGACAGAGCCAGAGAGACAGAGCCAGAGAGACAGAGCCAGAGAGACAGAGAGACAGAGACAGAGCCAGAGCCATAGAGACAGAGCCAGAGAGACAGAGCCAGAGCCAGAGAGACAGAGCCAGAGAGACAGAGCCAGAGAGACAGAGACAGAGCCAGAGAGACAGAGCCAGAGAGACAGAGACAGAGAGACAGAGCCAGAGAGCCAGAGCCAGAGAGACAGAGCCAGAGCCATAGAGACAGAGCCAGAGAGGCAGAGCCAGAGAGACAGAGCCAGAGCCAGAGAGACAGAGCCAGAGAGACAGAGCCAGAGAGACAGAGCCAGAGCCATAGAGACAGAGCCAGAGAGGCAGAGCCAGAGAGACAGAGCCAGAGAGACAGAGCCAGAGCCAGAGAGACAGAGCCAGAGAGACAGAGCCAGAGAGACAGAGCCAGAGAGACAGAGCCAGAGACAGGGAGATGCGATATACTGTATTTAACCTGGGTAATGAAATAAGCAAACGTACATCAACTTTTGTTTCCACCCATGGGGAAAAACAGACACAGGGAGACACAGAGATAGACACAGAGAGAGTGACAGGGAGAAACAGACAGGTAGTCAGACATATACAGAGAGACACAGACAGACAGGTAGTCAGACATATACAGAGAGACAGAGACAGACAGGTAGTCAGACATATACAGAGAGACAGAGACAGACACAAAGACAGAGACAGACACAGACGCAGAAACAGAAAAAGACTGGCACAAAACATCGAGAATAGGGTCAGAGTGTTTCTTTTTTTCTTCGTATCTTGCAAGTCGTTGCACGTGCGTTGTTACGTACATCTCTCTCTCTCTCTCTTTCTGTGTGTGTGTGTGTGTGTGTGTGTGTGTGTGTGTGTGCACGCATGAATTATGCTGGTGTCCACAAGTTCGCTGAACTTGGCCCAGTTTTTATTCTTACTTTTTTCAGCAATTTGCCTTCATGTATCTTTGGCATTATAAACATAACTATCATTAACTTATTTGTTTAATGTGTTTATCTATTTGATTTAATTTTGCATCTATGCATTTGTTTAAAGACCTGACCAGCCAGTTGGGTTTACGCGTGGTTTGACATCTGCTCCTGTTTTTGTTTTTTTCCTAAGCTGATGTGGAGTGGCGTGTATTGTGGAAATATACAGTATCAAGAAAAGATGAAGAGGAAATCTTGACTGCAGGACTTGAGACAGGCGAAGAAATGAGTCGAAGTGACCTGTAGGTGGTACCTCGTCCTATGATGGAGTGTCCCTTCGTTTCGGGCCCTAGGCCCTTCTTCATGGGGAGAAAAATAGAGAATGGAGATGAATATAGGGGACAAAACCAAGACAGAGGCAAAACTAAAAACTGTATTCAAAAGGGAAAAAAAGGACAAAAAGGACAAAAAAGAAGAGAGAAAAAGGTGAGCAATATTTACAAAGGAAAAGAAGGGGGGATGGTTAAACACTGGGGGGAGTGGGGGGTGGGGGTGGAGGGGGAAAAAGGAGGGTTGTGGTTCGAAGGTGTAAGAATGTGTGTGCTGGTCAGTGTGTGTGTGTGTGTGTGTGTGTGTGTGTGTGTGTGTGTGTAAGGGGAGAGAAAGAAAAGGGTGGGGGGAGAGAGAGAGAGGGAGTGAGAAATAGGGAGGGAGGGAGAGAGGGAGAGAGAGTGGAGGAGAGAGAGGGGGATGAGAGAAAAAGTGGGGGAGAGAGGGGGAGAAAGAGAGAAAGAGAGTGTGTGTGTGTCTGAAGGTGGATTGCAGGGGGACAGGAGCAGTGAAAAGGGAGGGGAAAAGAGAGAGAAGAGGGCCCAGGGCCGCTACGGGGTCCATCACTCTGGTGTTGATGCCTGCAGGCTGGATGGTCCCCAGACGGCTGATCACGTGGGACTCCATGTGCTTGCGGTATGCTCTGTCGCTCGGGTTCTGCCAAACAGCGGCCACCTGTGCATGCGTGTAGTTGTGCAATGGGCTGTTGAAGTGTTGACCTATAGGGTCACTGTAGTTCAGCCGCATTGAGCGAAGGTGCTCTGAGAAACGCTCATTTAATGATCGGCAGGTCTCACCCACATAGAGCTTGTGGCACAGAGTGCAGGTCAAAATGTACACAATGTCCGTTGACTTGCAAGTGTAATTGGACCGAGGGATGAACTGGCCTTGGGGGCCCACAAAGGTTGTGGAGGCATCGATATGGGCACAGGTCTTACACTTGGCCTCGCCACACGGGCTACATCCTGGGGGAGCGGGGTTACCTGTTTGGTGGCTGATTCTGGTCCTCACAAGCAAGTCACGGAGGTTCTCTCTCTGGAACGCTATCAGGTGGGGGGGTGGGGGTGGGGGTGGGGGGTCTGTGAAAAACCTGTCCCAGGTACGGGTCATTCTGGATGAGGTGGAAGTTTTTCCGGATGATGTCACAGATGGTAAGGTTGTGAGGGTGGTAGGGGATGACTGCCACTGGTCGGTCCTCTTGTTCCTCCATCTGGGGTGAGGGCTTTTTGTCTGGGCACCATGCGTGCCCTCTCCAAGGCTCTCTGCACTGTCTGCCTGGGGTACTGCCGGTCCTCAAAGAAGGTACGCATCCTCAGAGCCTGTTCCTCGAAGTCCGAACTGCTGCTGCAGATGCGCTTGAGTCGGAGGAACTGGGACTACGGGATGTTGTTTTTGGTGGCTGCTGGGTGACTGGAAGTGAATAGTAGGTAGGAATGAGAGTCAGTAGGTTTGTAGAAGATGGACGTGGAGAGTGTGGGTCTGTTAGGCTCTATGGAGATGGTGAGGTTGAGGAAGTTGGCTGAAGTGGTAGAGATTTCAAAGGTGTACTGAAGGGCGGGGTGGTATGTGGACATGTGGTTGATGAAGTGGAAGAGATCATCTCTCGAGCAGGCGGCGACTCCCAAGCAATCGTCGATGTATCGCTTGAACAGGGCGGGCACTGTTCCTTCCTATGCACTGAGGGCTTGTTGCTCAACATGGCCGACGAACAGACAGGCGTAGCTTGGTCCCATTTTCGTCCCCATGGCCACACCTCTGGTCTGCTGGTGGTGGTTTTCTCCAAAACCAAAGGAGTTCAAGGTGAGCGCGAGCTCTGCCAGTCGTAGAATGGTGGGCACGTGGAGTCCACTGCTGTTGTTCTGCAGAAAGTGTGTCAGAGCCTGCAGGCCATCTCCATGAGGGATG
Organism: Babylonia areolata; assembly: GCF_041734735.1. Taxonomy (NCBI): domain Eukaryota; kingdom Metazoa; phylum Mollusca; class Gastropoda; order Neogastropoda; family Buccinidae; genus Babylonia; species Babylonia areolata. The sequence continues at coordinate 670,639 of NC_134880.1, read as the reverse complement.
CTCGTGTATAGAGACACTATGTCCATTGTGAACACAAACCTTTTCGGAATTGTCCCCGTCCTGGAATGAGAAACCATCAAGCAGCCACAGTGCGTGGTTGGTGTCTGTGATGTAGGTTGGTAGTTTGGCCACAATGGGCTGGAAGATCCTGTCGACAGTGTCCGAAATCATCACAGTTGGGCAGGAGGTCCTCCAGGGCTTTGAGTTCAAGGGGGGTCAAGTTGGAGTGCTGAGTGGTTTGGGACGTAACCGGGAAATCTGTTCCCGACAGACCTTGATGTAATGGCCCAGTGCCGGGAAATCTGTTCCCGACAGACCTTGATGTAATGGCCCAGTGCCGAGAAATCTGTTCCCGACAGACCTTGATGTAATGGCCCAGTGCCGGGAAATCTGTTCCCGACAGACCTTGATGTAATGGCCCAGTGCCGAGAAATCTGTTCCCGACAGACCTTGATGTAATGGCCCAGTGCCGAGAATTCCCCAGCTGGAGGAGTCCAGGAACCCTCCTTTTCCCCCCCCCCCCCCATCCCCCCCAGTGTTTAACCACCACCCCTTCTTTTCCTTTGTAAATATTGCTCACCTTTTTCTCTGTTCTTTTTTTTTTCCTTTTTTTCCTTTTGATTACTCCTCACAGTTTTTTAGTTTTACCTCAGTCTTGGTTTTGTCCTCTTTTTTCTTCTCCATTCTTTACTTTTCTCCCCATGAAGAAGGGCCTAGGGCCTGACACGCTGGGAAACTCCATCATAGGACGAGTTACCACCTACAGGTCACTTCGACTCATTTCTTCGCCTATACAGTATCAAGGCAAGCAATGATAAATTGCAAGGCTCAGTTGCTAGAGATGCTGGAAGGATGTGATTTAACATCTATCACTGCGATTGATTTTCTTTTCTTTTTTTCTTTTCTCCCTCTATTTTCTTTCTCAAAACTATGAAACACACAGTCAATCATTTCCACCCATCCTCTCAATTTTAGTTGTTGTTAGTTGTATTTTTTTCCTGAAGTTGGATTAGATTATGTGTCCCTGTCTCTCTCTGTCTCTGTATCTCTTTCTCCTTCCCTTCTCTCCCCTGCTTTTCCCCAGGGCATGGATGAATAAAAGTTGTTGTTTTTTCCAGCTGCTCCTGTGATAACCCTGGTTGTTGTTGTTGTTTTCTTGTTTCGTCCCCTCTACCCTTTCACCCACCCGCTGTCTGTCTATTTGTTTCTATCTGTCTTTCTGTATGTGTGTCTCTGTCTCTGTCTCTCTCTGTCTCTGTCTGTCTGTCTGTCTCTCTCCCCTCTGTTTTTAAATTAAGTATGTTAATGTCATCACGCAATAATTGTAAGGATGTTAGTGATTTTTCTTCTTTTTTGTGTGTGTATAAAGCTTTCAAAGTTAGAGAAATCGCTTCTTCGCGAAATGAATATAATAATGTTTTGTTATCTGTGTTTATGCTCGTTTGTTTATGCTGTTTCATTGAGTTGTACTGTGTTTATTTCAACCCCTTCACTTGGGGCTGCGGCCATTCTGTTCCGTTCTCTCTCTCTCTCTCTCTCTCTCTCTCTCTCTGTCTCTCTCTCTCTCTCTCTCTGTCTCTCTCTCTCTCTCTGTCTGTCTGTCTGTCTGTCTGTCTGTCTCCCCCCTCTCTCTCTCTGTCTCTCTCTCCCTCACCGAGAATGTTACGAACTTTGGCCTCAATCTAACGAATTGTGAAGAATACCAAATGCAATCAATTCTCATCCAAGCCGTCCCGCCTTTAATCTTTTGATTATCTCCCCTCGAGGGCGTTGGGATAGTGTTCTATGCTTCTTTGTTCGCTTGTTTGCTACATTTCCTCGATATAGGTTTACTGTAGCTGTATCGATCTTGATTAAAATAAATAAATAAATAATAAATAATAATAAAGTAGTTGTTGCAGGTTTCCAGGTTCCTCTGTGTTTTTCCTTTCCTAAGGAGCAAGGTGGCAGAATGGTTAAGACGCTCAGCTGTCAATACAGAGAGTCCGTGAGGGTGTGGGTTCGAATCCCGCTCTCGCCCTTTCTCCAAAGTTTGACTGGAAATCAAAACTGAGCGTCTAGTCTTTCGGATAAGACGATAAACCGAGGTCCCGTGTGCAGCACTGCACTTAGCGCACTGGAACAGAACCCATGGCGACGAGAGTGTTGTCCTCTGGCAAAAAATATGTAAAAGGAAATCCACGCTGATAGGAACATATATATATTAACATGCACTCAAGGCCTGACAAGCGCGTTGGGTTATGCTGCTGTCAGGCATCTGCCTAGCAGATGTGGTGTAGCGTATATGGATTTGTCCGAAAGCAGTGACACCTCCTTGAGAAACTGAAACTGAAACTTTTCCTTTCCTTTAATTTTTTTTTTTTTTAAAATATATATATGATTGAATTATGATTGATGATGATCTTTTTGTTGTTGTTTGCTTCAACCGTCTTTCTCGATGAAAAGACATAATACATAATGAATAAGCTTATAAAGTGTTGCGTGTTTGCTTGTTTTGTTGTTGTCACTTTCCGCCCCCCCCCCCTCCCCCCCACCTTCTTGCTCTCCAGAGCTGGTAAGCATGGTTGATAAAGGGTTTGGATTTTCCGGTCGCGATTATCCCCAGGGGACTGCTTACGGCAACTGTCTGAAATTGGCTTGTGCAAAGGGCCTTTTTTTCTTTGTCACTAAAAGTGCTCTCTCTCTCTCTCTCTCTCTCTCTCTCTCTCTCTCTCTCTCTCTCTCTCTCTCTCTCTCTCTCTCTTCGTCTTTTCTTCCTCTTTTATCTGTCTCTACATGTCCACCTGTCTGTCTGTCTGTCTTTCTTTTCTCTCTCTCTCTCTCCTCCTGCTCCTCCTCCTCCTCCACCTTCTTCTTCTTTCTTGCTCTTCTTCTTTCTTCTGCTGGCCATTCTGAAAGTGATTATGCAATAATTGCCATCAAATGATATGACAATTTGGGCTGCAATACTGAAGAAGAAAGGCAGTTCATCGATTTTGCTGCTTGCTCTTGGCTGACAGCTGAAGGGAACCATTTCTCCATAAGGAAAAAACGTGGATGACCCACAATTGGCAAGGAATGTCCTGGGCGTCAGAAAGATGTCCATCACAGACAACGAAGTCATGGTTTCAGAAAGCTGTCATGGGTGTCAGAAAGATGTCTGTCACAGACAGAGGCCTCATGGGTGTTAGAAAGATGTCTGTCACACACAGAGGCCTCATGGGTGTTAGAAAGCTGTCTGTCATAGTGTCACAGTGACCTACTGGTGTCAGAAAGATGTCTATCACAGACAGTGACCTACTGGTGTCAGAAAGATGTCTATCACAGACAGTGACCTACTGGTGTCAGAAAGATGTCTATCACATACAGTGACCTAGTAATGTCAGAAAGATGTCTATCACAGACAGTGACCTACTGGTGTCAGAAAGATGTCTATCACACAGTGACCTACTGGTGTCAGAAAGATGTCTATCACAGACAGTGACCTAGTAATGTCAGAAAGATGTCTATCACAGACAGTGACCTACTGGTGTCAGAAAGATGTCTATCACAGACAGTGACCTACTGGTGTCAGAAAGATGTCTATCACAGACAGTGACCTAGTAGTGTCAGAAAGATGTCTATCACAGACAGTGACCTAGTGGTGTCAGAAAGATGTCTATCACAGACAGTGACCTAGTAATGTCAGAAAGATGTCTATCACAGACAGTGACCTACTGGTGTCAGAAAGATGTCTATCGCAGACAGTGACCTAGTGGTGTCAGAAAGATGTCTATCAGAGACAGTGACCTACTGGTGTCAGAAGGATGTCTATCACAGACACCGACCTCTCTGGCCTCAGAAGGATTTGTTTTCTGCCCCATCATCTGCACCGTTTCAGTGGCATTACTCCCACGTCACTCATTCGGAGTCCCCCATACACAGCCACACCCGGGTTCGTCTGTCGCAGGCCAGAGCCGGCAGTCCGCAGGGAACCATCGATGTTCGGTCGCCAGGAGGCCACACACCAGAGGAGACCCTGCACTTCTGCTGAGTCACTTCGGTGGTTTTTGAGTGGTGCCTGTTCTGATTTAACGTACTTAGGACACTACCTACAAAGTGCCCCCTTCTGACGACAATAATGGTTTAGTCGCGGAGCCAGACTGAGTGAGCGTCCCTCCCAGAGTGGAGACCGCCGCCAGGTCCCTCCTACTACAGCCCCACATGAATCTGCCGACACTGAAGACATTGACTCACCCCCAAGCACGGAAGTGGAGGTGTATCGAAACTGAGGTCACCATGACAGCAGGGCATGAAAGGCCACAGACTTTGAGACATTTTTTGTTTATATTGATAATGATGAAGGAGGATGGCGATGATGATGACGATGTTGTTATGGGGGTCCATTCTGGTTTGGGACTTCGTAACAAGGCTGTACTCTACGCTTCCTTTCACAATGATATCCCGGCGTTAACCAGGCCCGAGAGATACAGACACTTGTAGTGTTGGTCAGGTAATTAGAGCAACACACCCAAAGACGCATCCGTGAAATGGATGACACTCGACTGTGTGGTCCCAGTCTCCGTGATGTCAAATGCACATTTTCCCAGAACTGTTTTTGATTTCTTATACAGGGTACCAATTTATCTAATACACCAGTCTGAAAGTCTTTCTCATTTCGTTTGAGCAAGTGTTTATATTCTCTGCGTGCAATACAAAATGCGTTTTGGTCACAAACATCGCCTGTACGACGTGCTGTTCTGTACAACTTTCCTAAGTTCGTCTTGCTGCTCTACATTCCTTATTGTACCAGTCGTCTGTATTGTTATCTGATCCTATATTACATTGTCTGTTCATACATGCGGCAATTACTGTAATACATTTGTTAAAGACTTCCAAAGCTTCGTCAATGTTCTGGTCGACTAAACTAACAGCCAGTTCTAACATTCTATGAGTTCTGTCAGATTTCATCGATTTAGTAGACATCTCAACCAGTTCATCTTTCCACAAAATCTGGTTAATGGTTTGTTTCTTTTCACATATTTTTGGGCTGTTGTAGTTGTCTGAAAAATGTATACACAATTCAAGCAGCGTATGGTCTGAGTCAAATTTGTCTTCAACATTAAGTTGACAGCATGAAGACCAAAGGTAAATAGGCTATGTCATTTGACATAAGAAAATCGTCATTCACACTACTGCCAGAATCAGCGATGAATGTGTAGCAACCTTGACGGTCGCCATTACATGCACCATTCAATATCGATAATCCAAATGTAGTACACAAGTTTAGCATTCGTTTTCCATAATTATTCAAACATTTATCTTGTGATTTTCTATCAATTCTGACTGGGTGACTTCTGTGTAATGCATTACAACTATCATCGTCAATATCATCAGGAGTGATGTTGGAAGTTCTGGAATTCAAATCATCAGAAATAACAACAAACATCAATGAAATTAAGTAAACAGTCTGATAAACATTCCTCCAATAAATCAATGCCAGTTTCAACATCAAAATATGAATAAAAAGCTGACCCTTCAGGTGGAACACACACACACACACACACACACACACACACACACACACACACACACACACACACACACTTTGGCACGCAGTACCTCAAGCTTGTCCTTGTAGAAGGTGCAGCAGCCGATCACAGGGGAGTTGGGCTTGTTGCTCAGGAGGTGAAGTCGGTCGAAGGGGACGTCGTTGGCCACCTCCAGCTTGTCCGTGAAGAACTCTCTGACCGTAGCCTCGAGGTCTTCTGTCGTTTCACTCTCAGCTCTCTGAAGTCCATGGATGCTCAGGTTGTTCCGCTTGGACCTGCATTCCAAGTCATCTGCCTTCTTCTCCATGTTCTCCATCCTCTTCTCAAGGTCAGAGTTTTTCGCTTTCAAGTCCGTGTTTTCTTCACGCAGGCAGGCACATTCCTCTGGGAGGTCCTTGATCTCATTCTGTAGCATGGTGCAGCTTTCCTTCACTCCTCTCATGTCGTCCTTCAGAGAGTGGAGCATGGACATGACGTCTGTAAGAGTTGGGTCCTTGCTTGGGGTTCCACTCACACTGGCATGAGATCGCGCGGTCCTGGGTTCGACTCGATGTGGCCACACTGAGACAGCAGCAAACTGCCCCAGGACAACAACGAGAGGAGCAAACAAAACACAGTGCTGTGTGATATGGTCTTCACTCTCAGTCCATGTTGCCAAAAGTTTGACCTCGATCGCTTCGTCATGAAAAAAAAAGAAAGAAAATAAAAACATATAGTCCACATCGTTGTCTAAAGTGAAGACTTTCCGATGGCATAGTTCCTGACGATGACCTATGCAACTAAAGAAGGCACATGGATGTTCCTATCGCTGGCAATCAAGCAATTTAGCGTGAGCTCACATTACGTGCTGTGGGGAGGCTGAGCTTCGTTTCGTTTCCCCCAAGAGAGAGAGAGAGACAGAGAGAGGGAGGAGGGGGGGGGTCTTGGGACAGACAGACAGACAGGGAAGGGGCACACAGACAATCACAGACAGAGAGAAACAAACAGAGACGTAGAAACAAGAGACAGCAGGTCACACAGAAGAAACACACAAGAGAAACATAAAGAGAGAGGCAGGAGCCATGATTTCGTCGAAGCCACCGCCGAATAAGAACAAACCCAACAAAGCAGAGAAACGGAAGCAAGCAAGCATATTTGAAAATTAACCTCAGCATGGCACAATCCCCACCCCATACCCACCCCTAACCCCCCACCCCCACAGCATTCCCCAGGAGAAATCCCCTTGATCCCCACGCCCCATCCAGTCCCCAGCTGATAGCTCCTAGGAGCATCCAACCATCAGACGCTGCATAGTAATCGTCGTGATTATATCTCCACAGAAAACCACGCTGGTAGGGCTGCATGATAAGATCCAGTGTCCTTGTAAAAATCCCCCCTCCCCCCCAAAAAAACAAACAAAAAACCCGAAAGAAAACCAGTCCCCCAGGGAACTGTTGATGGACACAGACAGAGGGGGATACCGAGAAAACAACAACAACAAGACAACAACAACAACAACCACCAAACCCGATGGACCGACAACATTGCAGAATGGACGGGAAAAGCATTTTGCAGAGATCAAAGGCTTTGACACACAGCCGACAGACCTGCAGGAATCCGGTGAACACTTCTGTGCGGTGTGCACATGACTCTTCACAGCGATGACGACGACGACGACGATAAAGAAGGATGGGGGGAAGAAGAAGAAGAAGAGCAACAACAACAACAACAACAACAACAACAACAACAACAACAACAACAGCAATTATATCTCGCCCAATTCCTATAACATTGCCCGAAGAAAACATTTCGCGCAACATTCGTACTTTCATTATAGTCGCGAGGTACACAGTCAGGTGATCGATCCTCTGTGTGTGTGTGTGTGTGTGTGTGTGTGTGTGTGTGTGTGTCTGTGTCTGTGTCTGTGTCTCCGTGTTTGTGTGTGTGTGTGTGTGTGTGTGTGTGTGTCTGTGTGTGTGTCTGTGTGTGTGTGTGTGTGTGTGTCTGTGTGTGTGTGTGTGTGTGTGTCTCTGTGTGTGTGTGTGTGTGTGTGTGTGTGTGTGTGTGTGTGTGTGTGTGTGTGTGTGTGTGTGTGTGTGTGTGCTTTGATAACCGCCTGGCGAAGACAAATAGCAGGCTGGCAATGTCTCGGGGAGGGGGGAGGGGGAGGTAATGACAGAGTGAAGGGTGTGAATTATAGGTTCGCTCCCTTTTGTCGGCGTCATCAGAAAAGGCCACTTTCTTCATCTCTCTCTCTCTCTCTCTCTCTCTCTCTCTCTCTCTCTCTCTCTCTGTCCGGAATGGAGGAAAAATATTACTGTGCGCGCACTTGAGTAAAACAAACAAAAAAATCGTGAGTCTGTGTGCGTACGTGCGTGCCTTCGCGCGCCCGTGTGTGCATGTATGCGTGGGGAGGGGGCGTGTGTGTGTGTGTGTGTGTGTGTGTGTGTGTGTGTGTGTGTGTGTGTGTGTGTGTGTGTGTGTGTAGACAGAGACACAGCAGGCATTGAGACAGACTGTATCGGACACACACACACACACACACACACACACACACACACACACACACACACGCATACAGAGAGAGAGAGAGAGAGAGAGAGAGAGAGAGAGAGAGAGAGTGTGGCAGATTGAGCTCATTACGGGTGACATCTGTCGCTGAGTTTAAGACGTCTGTGACACCAAATGGCTGACAGAAAAATAAAACAACACAAAAAAACGGGAAGAAAAAATTAATTGATCGATAGAGAGAGCGAGAGACAGACAGACCGACCGTTCAGTTCAGTTCAGTTCAGTTACTCAAGGAAGCGTCAAAACGTTCGGATAAATCCATAAAAGCTACACCACATCTGCTAAACAGATGCCTGACCAGCAGTGTAACCCCATGCAGTTTCCCAGGCATTGAGCAAAGATAAAAAGTATACATAAACATTTAAATGGATAAGATGTCAAATTAATGAATGAATGAATCTGAATGAATGAATAAATGATTAGACTGATGAATAACTAAATGAAATATATCTCAAAATAAAACTAAAATGAAAATAAGTCAGCAAAACGATAAGAAATAAAATAAAATGTAAAGAAAAGACAATAATAAATAGATGAATGAATAAATAAATAGATAAACAAACAAATGAATGAATAAATATGTAAATGTAGACATACAGACAGACAGACAGCTGTTACACCGCAGTGATGTTACAGCACGTAGTGTCACAGTACAGTGATGTTACAGCACGTAGTGTCACAGTACAGTGATGTTACAGCACGTAGTGTCACAGTACAGTGATGTTACAGCACGTAGTGTCACAGTACAGTGATGTTACAGCACGCCAGTGTCACAGTACAGTGATGTTACAGCACGTAGTGTCACAGTACAGTGATGTTACAGCACGTAGTGTCACAGTACAGTGATGTTACAGCACGTAGTGTCACAGTACAGTGATGTTACAGCACGTAGTGTCACAGTACAGTGATGTTACAGCACGTAGTGTCACAGTACAGTGATGTTACAGCACGTAGTGTCACAGTACAGTGATGTTACAGCACACCAGTGTCACAGTACAGTGATGTTACAGCACACCAGTGTCACAGTACAGTGATGTTACAGCACGTAGTGTCATAGTACAGTGATGTTACAGCACGTAGTGTCACAGTACAGTGATGTTACAGCACGTAGTGTCACAGTACAGTGATGTATCAGCACACCAGTGTCACAGTACAGAGATGTTACAGCACACCAGTGTCATAGTACAGTGATGTTACAGCACGTAGTGTCACAGTACAGTGATGTTACAGCACGTAGTGTCACAGTACAGTGATGTTACAGCACACCAGTGTCACAGTACAGTGATGTTACAGCACACCAGTGTCACAGTACAGAGATGTTACAGCACGTAGTGTCACAGTACAGTGATGTTACAGCACACCAGTGTCACAGTACAGAGATGTTACAGCACGTAGTGTCACAGTACAGTGATGTTACAGCACACCAGTGTCACAGTACAGAGATGTTACAGCACGTAGTGTCACAGTACAGTGATGTTACAGCACGTAGTGTCACAGTACAGAGATGTTACAGCACACCAGTGTCACAGTACAGTGATGTTACAGCACGTAGTGTCACAGTACAGTGATGTTACAGCACACCAGTGTCACAGTACAGTGATGTTACAGCACGTAGTGTCACAGTACAGTGATGTTACAGCACGCCAGTGTCACAGTACAGTGATGTTACAGCACGTAGTGTCACAGTACAGTGATGTTACAGCACGTAGTGTCACAGTACAGTGATGTTACAGCACGTAGTGTCACAGTACAGTGATGTTACAGCACGCCAGTGTCACAGTACAGTGATGTTACAGCACGTAGTGTCACAGTACAGTGATGTTACAGCACGTAGTGTCATAGTACAGTGATGTTACAGCACGCCAGTGTCACAGTACAGTGATGTTACAGCACGTAGTGTCACAGTACAGTGATGTTACAGCACG